>NW_024965729.1:0-5734 GCF_019238085.1 Lagopus leucura
GTGTATAACCAAGATGTTATAATTGCAATATAATCAAAAGAGTAAGGCAAAGTGTATAACCAAGATGTTATAATTGCAATATAATCAAAAGAGTAAGGCAAAGCAAACAGGGATCACAAAAGAGAATAAGTAGAAGAGCTTACCCTTAGGTTGAGCTCACTAGAAGATATCAAAGAGGAGGATCTCCAGAAGAGATCCTTCCCCTCTGGTAGCCAGCTCTTAAATAGGTCCAGGAGGGGTGGAGCCTGGCTCCACCCCTTCCGGTAGCACAGGTGAATTGCCTTCACCTGTGCTCCTCTGGCTGACTCATGGCTCACCTCAGGTGATCAATCAGAGGTTCAGGCCGTGACTCAGCAGTTGCCATACACTCCACCCCTTCACGGCGTGAACCAATGATCAGGTTAACAAAAGGGTAAGCTTTCCCTAATACAGAGATCCGGTATATCGCGACGCTTATACAATTTTATCGCGACGTATGTTGGTACAGTTCAAGACAAGTGATGATTAGTGGATGTCCATACTCTTCTATGGGCCAGTGCTCGATGATGTGCCTGGAGGCATGAGGTCCTGAGGTGCAAGTCCATTCTATGTTCCATCAGTCCCATGCAGACCATCACCGGGTGTTGTACGTGATCTGACAGCAACACTGGAACGCTTGATGGCATTTTGTTCCTTCCGGTGGTCCTGAAGGAACACAAGACTCACGGGGAGTAATACAGATGTTTTACAGGTACCAGGAGGGGAAGGTCTGCTCTCCAGGGCAAGATACAGGCCGTATTTCTGTCTTGGGTCAACACTTCCGCTTGTACTGGGGCACGTCCTGGCCGCCTGTACCACACCTTTTTGCCGGATATCTGCGGCTGCATAACGATATCAGGCACCAAAGGAGGTGTCCTGATCTGCCATAGGGACATGATGGGGGTCCCTTTAGCAATAAAGATCGGAGTGTTGACCATAATATCAGTAGGCCATGTACCTATTACTGGAGGGACTACTGAGCCTCCCACCTCCAATAGTCTCCCCCAAGGTGCAAGTAGGCCACACCACTTGGGTCCTACCTGCACCTTCCAGGGCCATTTTATTTTATGGGTACCTGGCTCTAAGTTTTCAGGGGCAGGGAGCAGAAGATTATTTTCATTACCAATTTGGGGTCTTACCTGATGATCAGTGCCCGTAATTTGGATCCTAAGCGGGGTGGCCCATGTCGTCTGCAACATTCTCAGGGCACTGGGTCTGCCATCTCGAGGTCTTTCATTCAGGTCCCGCAGGGTTTCATACAGTCTTTTTGTCCACCCCTGCAAGGACTGGGAGTCTGTCTTCAGGGCAGCCTTAAGAATACCATTATAATGTTCGATGAGGCCTGCCCCTGTTGGATTATATGGCAGGTGGAATCGCCATTCGATGTTATTTTCTTCTGCCCAGCGCTGTATCGTTGCACCAGTAAAATGAGTCCCTTGGTCGCTCTCGATGACTTGAGGTGTCCCGTAGGCAGACATCAGTTTAGTGAGTGCCTTGATGGTATATGCCTGGTTTGCTTTCGGTACTGGATAGGCCTGCAGTAGCCCACTTGCAGTGTCGACACAGGTCAGGGCATATCTTGCCCCTTCGGAACGAGGAAGGGGCCCGATGTAATCGACCTGCCATCGCTGGAGAGGATTGTGTCCCCTAGCAAGATGGGCTGTTGTTTCGGGCAACGATCTCGGTCTCATCTTGGAGCAAGCGTCGCAATCCTGGCATGCCTGGACGATATCAGATAGTTGTATGGGCAGTCCCCATGCTTTAGCAGCTGCCCACATTGTCTTTTGTCCAGCATGCCGTAGCTTCTGATGTAGCCAGCGGACGATGTTCTCAGATGGTGAATTCTCAATCCATTGAACTCGGGCCAATGTGTCGGCTTCATCGTTTCCCGGTGACTGTAGGGGCTGATGACCAGAAACATGGTAGACACGTACAGTCCTGTGTTTGACCGTATTCCATATATCTAACCACATGTCTTTGCCCCAGATCGGTCGGGCGTGGATAGTCCATTCCTGGGTGGCCCACTGTGCAATCCAGAGAGTGAGCCCCCGGTACACAGCCCAACTATCTGTGCAGATGTTCAGGATACCATCACCGGGTTCCTTGGTTATAACCATCCACACGGCTCGCAGTTCTGCCCATTGGCTGCTCTGACCATCCCCCTCATCGAACCAGATTGTCTCGGTGGAAGGATGGTATGCTATTGCTCTCCACTTGCTCGGGTTGCCCTTGCTGGACCCATCTGTGTACCAGGCATCTTCAGGGATAGGATATTTTCCCTCGTGAACGGGACTCTTCTCTGGTGGAGCGACCAGTATTTCTTTTGGTGCATCACTGTGATATGTAACTGGGCCTAGAATCTTCTGAAGTTCTTCTTTCAAGGGGGATGAAGACAGACTGCTCCTTTGGCTGAGATAGGCGACCCATCGTGCCACTGTTTGTGCTTGGGCCACCCCTGTCTTAGGAAGGTGGGTCAGATCCTTCACCCACCCCTGAATTGGCAGAGTGGTCTTGACTATAACTGCAGCTGTCTGAGTTATTGGCTCTACTGCCTGTAATGCCGAATAGGCAGCCAATAACTGTTTTTCAATCATACTGTATCTTTCTTCTGCTCCGTGCCAAACCTGAGACCAGAAACCAATGGGGGTCCGAACAGAACTCTGGCGCTGCCACAGGCCCCAACCGAAGCCGTCTTGAGTAACATGAACGTCCAACTCGGCTGGGAGGGTAGGATCGAATATACCCAATGCCTGAGCTTGTTTAACTGCCAGTTTTGCTTGTTGGAAAGCATCCTGTTCGGTTTTCCCCCAGTCCCATAGCTGCCCCTTTTTTGTGAGTCTGTATAATGGCCTTAGCAGCTGCGCTAGGTGAGGTATAAAGGAACGCCAATAACCCAATATACCTAGAAACTCTTGCAGCTGCTTTGATGTTGTAGGGACTGGAAATGCCTGAACCTTATCTATAACAGCACTGGGTAGCACTTTGGTCTTTCCTGACCAAACCACCCCCAGGAATTTTACGGACAGGCCTGGACCTTGCACCTTTTGGGGATTTATAGCCCATCCCCTTTGTTGCAAATAGGCAGTTAATGAATCAGCTGCCTGTCCTACTACCTCCAGTGAGTCGGATGTCAACAGGAGATCATCAATATAATGATATAGGTTAACATCATCAGGTTTTCTCCAGTCAGCCAGGTCACGAGCCAATAGATTATGACAATACGTTGGTGAATGCACGTACCCCTGTGGCAGGACCTGAAAGGTCCACTGCCTGCCTCCCCACGTAAACGCAAACTGATCTTGCGATTCCTCAGCAATTGGGATACTGAAGAATGCATTTGCTAGATCTAGGACACAATGATAGGTTTTTATCTCCCTACTCAATGTGTCCATTAGGGAAGCAATATTGGGTACGGCCGCATGAATAGGCGGCGTGACCTTATTTAATTCTCTGTAATCTACTGTCATCCTCCATGTGCCATCCGACTTTCGCACTGGCCATATGGGGGAGTTATACGGGCTGTGTGCAGGTCTTATAATGCCCACTTTTTCTAATTCCTGCACCGTTCTCGATATTTCATCTTGCCCACCCGGGAGTCTATACTGTCTAACATTAGTAATCCGGCGCGGTTTCGGCAGGCAAACAGGCTCATGTTTCGCATGGCCTCTTAATATTGCCTGCACCGCCCGGATACTGATACATCTTTGTCGAAGTCTGAACTCTCCCACAGTTGTTTGGAGAGCCAGACCCCATAGAATGTCTATGCCCAGGATGTATTCTTGGACTGGGGCAATAGACACCTTGTACTCCCGGGGTGGGAGACGCCCAACCCCCAATTTTAACCATGTTTGGGTGACAGGAATAGTCTGTCCCCCAAAACCACCAATCATCACTCTGTCGCCATGAAATTTTCCTGGATCTCCATAGATAATTGATGTTTCTGCTCCAGTATCCACTAATGCCATAACTCTCTGAATATTTTTTCGGGACCAATAAATTGTTAATTCTACATAGGGCCTCCGGTCCCGTCTGGAGGCCCTACGGGGACTAACATCCCTTGTCACGCCATGAATTGTGCTAGGGCCAGTTCTTTTGCTTCTGATGGCTCAGGCATTGTGGCCCGAGACACCTGAGGTGGCTTCTTTTTCCTGTTAGGAATAATAAAATCTTCTAGGTTCCATGTTGTTGTTGGAACCCTCTCTATAGCTCTTACCCTTGATTTCTTAGGGTAGCTCTGGAATTTTTGATTGTCCTTTAGTTGTCTCCAGAGCTGGAGAAGGACGTGGTTGGGCTGGCGGTCGATCTTAGCAAATTGGACCCCAGCCCGAATTAAATCATTAAACATTTGTTTTCGGGATACCCTTATGGGTCCCGATCGAGGAGCTCGAGTAGCCGGCATTCTGGTTTTATTTACCGGCAGGACCTCTGCTTCCTCCAAAAACCGAATATTGCGCCTAGTCCGCAGGCATTCTGTTTCTCCCAAATCGGCAACTAACTGGGCAACCTGCTGGACTACGGCTTCTGATGCTACAAGGGGATTTAATATCGAAACTAGGGTGCCGTACAGATGGGAGGGAGCTTGTTGTAGAATTAAATCTCTCATCCCTGCCGAAAATTTAACCATATCAGGGCCATCAAATGTATCTTCATAAATGGCCTCTCTTACACCCAGTTCACGGATATAGTTCTGAAGATCCTCCATAGAGGACCACATACCTGTATGTAACGGTATGTCTGATTTATTCGGCCATACCATACAGCAGGCCGCCATTAACCATTCTAGTATGGAATGGTTTTCATCACGATATTGATTGCCCACGTATAACCTTTGCCTAAGAGCAGGATGTACAGTCATGGTGGCCAACTTAGATATTTCTGGGCCATTCACCACGACACTTTCTGCCCCAGAATCCCACAGTCTCAATAACCAAGCCGGCACACTTTCTCTGGGCTTCTGCCGAAATCGTTGTACTAAGTCCATTAATTCTGTTGCTGTGTATGGCCGAGCTGTCATATGTAAATGAGTCTGGGCAGGGGGCCATTGATCAGGCGGCACCCCTGCCGGTCTGTCCTGTACTTTTTTTGTTTTTTGGGTTATCACAGGACGGACCTCCAATGGATCAGTTTGAATTGGACATTCAAGGTCTGATTTGGATTTCTTGTTGTCCTGATCAACGAAGTCTGTTGATTCAGGAGCCTGGTCATCATTTATTGAAATATTACGAATTTGGCTTACAGGAAGATGTAGAATTGGCTTCTTCCCCGTTAAAACGCCAAGTTCGTGCTCTAACTTTTCAATGCGATCTTTCAAAAGCTGATTTTCGGTTTCTAAAGTATTATTTCTTGAGTCCGCATGATTTAAAGCGGTTAATAGTGGCCATGCCACCATGGAGGCAGCCAATTGTCTTTCTTTGGTAATAAGAATGTCCTTGCCAAGTCCTTGAAAATAGTCTGCCATGCGATATGGGGAGAGATTGCCCATAACACGTAAGGGACCCCATTTTTCAATGATGGCAGCTAACTCGTAATAGGGCGATCCCTCAAACCCTGGGATCTGCCCTGGAATCATTTTCTCTAGGGGAGTATTGTTCTCCCCCTTGACCCATTTATAGAAATTCCACAGGAAAGACATGTTAATTTTAGTATATTCAGCCTGCCTGGCTCGCCAAGTGTATAACCAAGATGTTATAATTGCAATATAATCAAAAGAGTAAGG
>NW_024965730.1:0-891 GCF_019238085.1 Lagopus leucura
CGCCGCCCGCCCCGCTGCAGCTCAGCGTGCAGCCCCCGCCGCCCGCCCCGCCGCCCGCCCCGCTGCCCGCCGCCTCGCAGCCCAGCCCCGGCTTGGCCTCCAGCCCCGAGAAGATCATCCTGGGCCAGGCGGCCGCCGGGGCCGTCATCAACCAGGACTCCATGCAGATGTTCCTGCAGCAGGCGAGTACCGCCCGCGGCGCGGCGCTCCCATCCGCCGGGGCGAGCGGCACCCGGCGCCTCCGCGTGCCTGCAGCGCCTTCCCGGGCCCGGCCCCTGGCTGCGCGCTGCCGCCGCCGCTCTCCTCGCAGCCCCCCGCGCGGCGCTGCCCGCCTCCTCCAGGCGCTCGGGCTGCGGCTCGGCCCGGAGCCGCCTCGGTTACCGCAGGGTGGACGCGAGCGCGCCGTGCCCCGTGCGTCAGCAGCGCGCGTGCCGTGGTTCTGCTGCGTTTCGGTGCCGGGTTTGGGCCGTTCTGGGTGATTCTATGGCACCCGTTTGTAGAGGCGGGTCCGCATCCATCGCCGCAGGGCGCCGGGGTTGCGGATGGAAGGCGGTGAGCTCTGTGTGCCCTGCTTTGGGACGCTGACGAGTTCTCCTTTGAACCCCGTGCGCTGAGCAGCGATGCCGATCCGGCAGGGTTTGGGTTTGGGTTTGGGTTTGGGTTTGGTCTTGGCAGCGCCCCCTTCCTGCCCAGCTGAGGCTCTGCCCGTCGGAGCCGTTAGCGGGGCTTCGGGGACCCAACCCTGGGGCCGCGGCTCCGCTGGCTGTCAGAGCGCATTTGGTTTGGTGGAACTGGGTGAAGTTCCCCCAGGAATGGCCGCGGGGACGGGGGGGGGGGGGCGGCCCGACCTCAGGGGCTGCGCAGAAAGCAAACGTGACAGCAGGAACCTGC
>NW_024965730.1:991-3270 GCF_019238085.1 Lagopus leucura
CCCCCCCGCTGCAGGGGTCCCGCAGCGTTGCGTTCCGCCCCGTTCACCTCGGAGCCCTTCCCTGCGGTGAGCTTTGCGGATCCGTGCGCAGATAGGAGCAGGAGGAGCCGCGAGGGAGGATTTGAACCAAACCCTGGGGCCCGGGGGCTCCTCCTGTCCCCCCATCCATCCACTGCTCCCCACCCGGACCCCCCCCCGCCCCTCGCTGCCCCCGAGCTCCCGCTAACGCTTCCCCCCGTCGCTGCTCACTCACTGCGTTTCCCCCCCTCTCCCCCCCGCCATCCCCCTCCTCGCCCCCTTCCTCCCATTCCTTCTGCCCCGGCACTCAGTGGATGAGCCGCTGAGCGCTCCGACCCCCCTCCTCCTCGTTCTCGGACGTCTCGGCGTCGGCGGGCACCACGGCGGCCCGGCCTCCGACTAACCTCTGCCTCTTTCCTTCTCTGTTGCAGTTACCCGCAGGGCAGCAGCAGCTCCCTGGAGCCTCCCCGTCCCCTTCGCTACCTCATCCTCCCCTGGGGGAGAGCCCGCAGCTCCCGGCCGCCCCCCCCCCCCCCCCCGCCCTCCCCGGACCCCCACTCGCCCCACTTCCAGCTGCAGTTCCCCCCCCAGGGTCCCCCCGCCCCGGCCCTGCACCTTACCGCAGAGCAGCAGAGGAGCTTTCAGATGGTCCCGGGCCAATTCCAACCCCTCTCAGCAATCCCAAATCCCGCTCCTCAGCAGAAGCAAATTCTGGACAGGTTCCAGCAGGTAAATGAGTGCCATCCAGGGCCGGGGTCGTCGTTCCGCTCGGTGCAGGGCAGCCGTGGGGCCCCACGCAGAACCCAAACCCAGAGCGGGACCTGGAGCCAAAACCGTCTGAACCTAAAAGAAACCTGAAGCCAAACCCGAACACCCCGAAAACCCAAACTGAACCCAGAACGACCCCAGACCTGAGCTCAAACCAAACCCAACCCAACCCAAAGCCAAACCCACACCAAACGCAACCCCAAACCAAACCCGAGCCGCCCGCTTCCTCCCTGCAGTGGCCTCCAAAGCCGAGCAGCTGGCTCAGGTTCCGTGGGGCCGCCGGTTCCGTGGGGCTGCCAGTTCTATGGGGCTGCCGGTTCTGTGGGGCTGCCAGTTCTATGGGGCTGCTGGTTCTGTGGGGCTGCCGGTTCCATGGGGCCGCCGGTTCTGTGGGGCTGTGCCCCCTGCTCAGTGCGCACCAAGGCGCAGCGCATCTGCTGCCCTGGCTGTGTTTGTGCCGCCGGTCGCCTCGCCGGCTGTGCAGGACCTCGTGCACAGCATTGCGTTCGGCGCTGGAGGGAGAGGATGTGCCTGGGAAATGAGGCGTCAGTGGCTTTTAATTAAGAGGAGGCGCTGTGGTGACAGATGAACTCGTCCCTGCGGTGCGCCGTTCGGTCCTTGCGGGACTCCGTGGCGCTTTGGGGAGCAGTGGGGCTGCGTGCCTCCGTGGTGCTGGGGCCTCCTGAGCGCCTGCCTGGCAAAAATGAGCTTGAAATCCAGCATGGAGAAACGCAGAGCTGGGGGGGAAGGCTCAGCTCCGGAGCTCGGCGTGTTCCATGGCGGCTTCATTAAGAGAATCCCCTCCGGGCGCCCGGCTCGCGGGGGCTCTCGGCAGCGGGGGGTCGGCAGCAGCAGCGCCGAGCAGAGCAGGGCAGGGGGGCTGCGTCCCTCCCGCAGCGCCGCCGCGGAGCAGGGCTGAGCCGGTCGGGCGGCGCGGTTCGGGGGCTCTGCGTTCACCTTCCGCCTCTTGTGCCGCGCAGGTGCCGCAGGGGATCATCCTGCAGACCAAGCAGCAGACTCCCACCAGCCAGGCCTCCCCAGCGCTGAGCCAGTTCAGCAGCCAGTCCTCCTCCGTCCTGGTCAGCAGCCAGGGGCAGCCGGTGACGGTGACGGCAACGCCGAGCCCCGCGCACGGCCACGGCGGGCCGCCCTCCAGCTCAGGTGTGTGCCGGGAGGGGTCTGGGGCCCTGATGTTGGGGGCAGGGCGCGCTGCGGGGATTTGCACGCCTTGCTCCCTCAAAGCTGCCTTCAGCGAGCTGCTGAGCAGCCACAGAGGCGGCGTTGTGCAGCCGTGACGGACGCGGGGCTCTGGGTGGTCGAACCGCGCCGCCCGATCGCGCTCGTGTTTTTAGAACCTGAGGTGGCGTGAGCTGTTAGAGGCCTCACCGCTTTTGCTCTCTGTGCCATCGTGGGTTTATTTGCTGTGTCTGGACAGCAGAGCAAGGCGTGCTTCTGTCTGCTGCTCCGTGTGGGCTCAGGAGTTGGGTTGGCTG
>NW_024965731.1:0-1484 GCF_019238085.1 Lagopus leucura
GGGGAGAAATCTCGAAGGCGGCCACAAAGGAGAGGAGAAGTTGTTCAAAACTCTTTGTCTTCGTGGAAAGCTGTGGCATTAAAGCACGGGGAATAAAACTGTGAGCTGTGGAAGCAGGGGACTTTGGGTGGGCTGGGGCCCCGGGTGCATTAAGGTGGTGCAACCATGGCTGA
Source organism: Lagopus leucura (assembly GCF_019238085.1). Taxonomy (NCBI): domain Eukaryota; kingdom Metazoa; phylum Chordata; class Aves; order Galliformes; family Phasianidae; genus Lagopus; species Lagopus leucura. Next base: position 174 of record NW_024965731.1, read on the forward strand.
GAGCTGAAGGGGCTCTGTGAGACGGGGAAGCCCTGCAGCGACAGGAGTGCTGTGTTTCAGTGCCTGTTTGGAGACGCTCTGCTCTGTGAAGACCATCAGGAGCGCCTTGAAAGTGAAACTTGGTGCCGTGAGCAGCTGTGTTAGCAGTGAGGTGTGCTGGGGATGTCTTGTGACAGCGGGGGAGGCAGGGAAGGGTACTGGTGTGCTGTGCTGAGAGTTCCATCATCCAGGTACACAGAGATGCATTAATATGTAGAGATGACGACAGCAAGGAACCCCTCCCACCCCCCAAAAGTGTGCACTGTGGATGCCACGAGATGGAAGAAGCACCACGGGCGTAAGGAATGAGAGACAGTTTATTTTGAAGGTTTTAAAATTAGTCTTTAATTCAGTGTTGTCTTCTGGGTGGTCATCTGGGGTCAAGGCAGGAAGGCTGACAGTCTTTGTGGCTCCTAAACTTCCATGTCGGCCTCAGCAGCGCTCGGTTACGGTGCTTCCTTCTCTTCTGGATGTGGTGTCTGTGGTATTTCTGAGTAGGGCCCATCCATCCCCTTCAGCCTCTTGTTCCATCCTCATCTTCAGAGTTCTGTTTCACACAATCCATGTGGTTCCTGGAGGCGCTGATGTGTGCAGCACTGAAGGTCCTGACTGGGCTGTCCATCTGCAAGTCAAAAGGGGAGGAAGGGTGAAAGGAGCAGCCTCCTGCCCTGCTTCCCTGTGCTGCTCTCTCCTGCACAGCCCTGCTCACCGGGTTGCTGCTGTAAAAATGGTTTCCTTGGCCACCTGGGGCTCACTGTGTCACCAATGCCACGTTGACACAGCCACTGCAATCGGCAGGTCTGGTGCCAGCACCTGGAGTGAGGTCAGGAATCAGCAAAGCAGCACCAAATGTTGGGGTGAGGGCAGGGAGATTTTTGGGAGCTTCCATGGTCCTGTCGGAGCACAGCAGGCTCCAGTTTGGGAGCTGACTTACCTTTTTTGTAGGACACCAGTATGGAGGGCTGAGCTCCAGCATTTGGGGTCATCTGGTGACATTTGTGCTGAGCTGTCCATCTGCAAGGCGGAGGGGAAGGAATGAAAGCAGCAGCCTCCTGCCCTGCTTCCCTGTGCTGCCCTCGCCTGCATAGCCCTGCTCACCGGGTTGCTGCTCTGCCAGCCATTTCCATGCTGTGGGGCTGCCTGAGTCCCCGGGGCTGTGAGGAAAGGGCCTCTGCAATCGGCAGTTCTGGTGCCAGCACCTGGAGTGAGGTCAGGACTCAGCAGTGCAGCACCACATGTTGGGGTGAGGGCAGGGGGATTTTGGGGAACTTC
>NW_024965732.1:0-3719 GCF_019238085.1 Lagopus leucura
GGGGGGGAGCAGCTGAAACCCCCCACAGCAGCAGCAGAGCCCGATGCTGAGGTCCTGCACTCCGGTAATCCCCTGCACACCACTCCCACTGGGGGCTAGGGGAAGGAGGGGACACAGATCACAGCCTGGGGGCGGGGGGCAGCAGAGTGTTCCCCCACTCCAGCAGGGCAGCCACAGGACTGAGATGTGGGGCAGGGTCACACCTCCCCCCCAGAAAACTAATAGTGGGGGTCTGACCCGATGGCATAGGGCAGGGTGCTCAGCACAGCAGTGCTCCAGGAGCCTGGGACCAAACACAGGGCTCGATGCGTGCAGGGGGGTGGCACAGCCCAACTTCCCCCCCCCAAAAAAACCAAACCCCATCCTTTCCAGGCCCCTGCCATGTGGTTGTATCTATTGCTGGCGGTGCTGGCCTGGGCCCTGGGCTGGCTGGTGAGGGATCGCCGAACCCTGCCCTCAGTCAAAGACAAACACGTCTTCATCACCGGCTGTGACAGCGGTTTCGGCAACCTGCTGGCACGGCGGCTGGCCCAACGTGGCTTCCGTGTGCTGGCTGCTTGCCTGACCCCACAAGGGGCCGATGGGCTGCAGCGAGGCTGCCCTGGGCACCTCCGAACCACGCTGCTGGATGTGACCCGCTCTGATAGCATCCGGCGTGCTGCAGAGTGGGTGCGGGAGGAGGTGGGCGAGAAAGGTGAGAGGGATGTGGGGATGGGAGAGGGTGAAGGTCTTGGGAGGGATGCTGCAGGGTGAAAGGGCTGTGGGGCAAGGGGAGGAGATGTACTGAGGGGGTGTGGGGCAGGAAAGGGGGTTTTTGGAGAGCTCATATGGGGCAAGAAGGGATTGCACCATCTGTGGTGTGAGATGGAGGCAGGGTCAGCAGAGACTTCCTAACGGAGGAAGATGAAGGGTCAGCAGAGAGGGGCTGGGGATGCTGTGAAGCGCTTTGGGATTCCTGGAGAGGTGCTGTAGGGTGGGAGGGTCACCGCCGGGCTGCCACAGGGCAAGGCAGGAGGGAGCCCCTGCAAGACTGCTGTAGGGCAGAAGGTGGGAGAACCCAGAGAGCTGCTGCAGGGCGAGGGGAGGAGCACCCTGCAAAGCTGCAGGATGAAGCCTGGGGGTCCCATCGGGGTGTTCTATGGGGCAGGAATTAAGAGGGGACTCCCATCCCAGGGCTCTTTGGGCTGGTGAACAACGCGGGGGTGGCCAACCCCATCGGCCCCACGGAGTGGATGCGGATCGAGGACTACCAGCAGGTGATGGCTGTCAACACTTTTGGGGCCATCGAGGTGACCCTACAGCTGCTGCCCCTCCTCAAGAGGGCACGGGGCCGCGTGGTCAACACCTCCAGTGTGCTCGGCCGCCTCTCAGCCAACGGTGGCGGATACTGCGTCTCCAAGTATTGCATCGAGGCGTTCTCCGACAGCCTCAGGTGGGTCCCAGCATCCCCAACCCCCAGCCCCGCATCCCCCCAGCCCCATCCCGACGGCCGCACGTCCGCAGGCGCGACATGTACCACTTCGGGGTGAAGGTGAGCATCGTGGAGCCCGGCTTCTTCAAGACAGCCGTGACCAACCTGGAGAGCATCGAAGCGTCGCTGCGGCAGCTCTGGGAGCGCCTGGCACCCGAGACACGGCTCAGCTATGGCGAGGAGTTCTTCCACAAGTGTGAGTGGTGGGAGGGGACAGTGGGGCCAGCCCCTTCTTCTGGGGCCCCAGTTGGGTTGGCCACCCTTCTTCTGGGACCCCGTTGGGTTGGCCACCCTTCTTCTGGGCCCCCTTTCGGTTTGCCACCCTTCCTCTGGGACCCCCTTGGGTTTGCCACCCTTCCTCTGGGACCCCCTTGAGTTTGCCACCCCTCTTCTTCTTGATCCCTCCCCCCTCCAAGCTCTGACTCCCACAACCCCAACCAGACCTGAAGGTACAGAGGCTCATCATGAACATCATCTGTGACGCTGACCTGGGTAAGGTGACACGCTGCATGGAGCACGCCCTGGGCGCCTGCCACCCGCGCACCCGCTACAGCGCAGGCTGGGATGCCAAGCTGCTGTGGCTGCCTGCCTCCTACCTGCCCGCCTGCATCGTTGACTTCGTGCTGGCCACCATCCTGCCCAAGCCAGCCCACCGTGTCCGCTAGCTGCTCCCCTAAAGCGGCTGTCAGCACCCCAGCACGTGCTTGGGGTCCCCCAGTGCTGCAAATAAAGCACTCATCCTTGTGCTAGGATATGCATCAGTGAATGTGTGGCTTGGGGACAGTTGGTGGCATTGTGATGTGCAGGCCGTGGGGCAGAGACGTCGGCACTGTTGTGCTGTGCTGGGATAGGGGTGGGGAAGGAAGAAATCCTAAAGCTGTGGGATTCCCCCCAGGCCCACGGGGACATTGTCACCATCCCTGCTCTCCAGTGAGCCATGGAGCAGCCCATTCCCATTCCCAGCGATCCCAGTGTCACCAGTGTCCCCCCCACCAGCAGGGAGCTCCCACTGTTCTGCTGGGGGAGGGCAGCACCCAAGGGCTCACTCAAGACCCTCCCCAAACTCCTATCCAGCCTCCCCCCCCCCCCAAAAGGCACACAAGCTCTAAGGAAGCTTTTTCTTTTATTTCCCAGTCCCCCAGCCCCTTTTGGCACTCAGAGAGGGGGCTCCAGCGGCAGTGACAATCAACACACTGGGGGCTCTGCTCCAGGATGAGCAGCCCCCCTGCCTCCCCTTCCCACCTGGAGCCCCCCTGGGTGGGAGCAGCAAGGGCAGGGTGTGGGTGGGCTTGGCACAGCGCCCCTGGGGGAGGGGGCTACATGACCTCGTAGCCACTGCGGATGCCCTTCATCAGGCAGCAAGTGAAGATGATGCCCAGGATCTGAGGAAGAAGAGCATGTGGGAATTACTCCTGCCCTCCCCAGTCCCCCTTCGTGCACATGGAGGGGTTCAGCTCTGCTCCATACCTCAAAGAAGGCGATACCCAACGCAACAGCGGCCACGATGAGGATGTTCTTCTTCATCCACACTTCAATGCCCTTCTGGCAGCCCTGGATGGAGGGGAAAAGGAGAAAGGGAGGGGGGGTGGGGTGCTCAGCACCATGCAGCGCTGGGGGCTGAGCGTGGGGGTCCTCAGGGTGGGGTTGGGGGTCTCACCTCTACATAGATGGTACTGGCAGTGGGGTTCACATTGCAGTTGGTGGTGTTGACACGGCAGCAGGAGTGTGGCACAGTGTTATTAGCACGGAACCTCTCAAGGGTGGCCCAGTCCGTGTAGTTGTTGGAACCACAGCAGTGGAACTGTGACGAGAAAGTGTTAATTAAGCCATGGGGAGGGGGAGAGAGAGAGAGGAGGCGGGGGAGGAAGCTTCAGGCCCCAGTCCAGCGTTGCTTACATCCTCCTGCAGTCTGTCCACTGCCTCTGTCAGTGGCACATCCTCGCCATATTTACTCATGGTGTCCCACAGCCCCTCCTCCAGCATTGAACGGACCTGGGGAAGGGGGGGGGGGGGGTCACACACACCAAAGGCAGGGGTCAGAACGCAGCCACGGGGAGGGCACAGCACCCACACAGCACGTGCTCCCTCCCACCTTATCCTTGAAGACGTAACCGGCGATGGCAGCGGCGATCTCCACCAGGAAGATGATGCTGAGCAGAACGGCGAACTGCAGAGACGAATGCATGGCGAAGGGGGGGGGAGGGGGGTCAGAGCCACCTCCCAGCACCCCGAAACCCCTCCCATCCCC
>NW_024965733.1:0-4860 GCF_019238085.1 Lagopus leucura
GGACGTGTTTAAGGCCAGGTTGGACGGGGTCCTGGGCAACCTGATCTAAATGTGTATGTTTGGTGGCCCTGCTAGGCAGGGGGATTGGAACTACATGATCCTTGAGGTCCCTTCCAACCCGGGTGATTCTGTGATTCTGTGTGATTCTGTGATTCTTCTTCTCCAGATTGAACAATTCCAGGTCCCTTGACCGCTCCCCATAAGACTTGTGTCTCTGAAGGACAGCAAATCTTCAAGTTCTCTTCTTCACCTGCTCTTCTCCATCTGCTTTTCTTCATCGGCTCAACTGGACTGCAGTTCTCACCTCAGCATTGTGGTGAGGCCTATCCACCTTGCAGACACACTCTCTCTCTCTCACTATATTTTGCTGATACTATATTTAGTAAATTAGTTTGTTCCAGCTCAGATCATTGCTGCTGTTTTCAATTATTTTGGGGTCCCCTGTTTCCCTTTCCCAGAGGCGCGGATCCACAGATCCCTCTGCCCCGCTGGTCACAGAACCGGGTCGAAACAGCCCGTAAGCCGTTGACATTGTGGTTTTTTTTTCCTGTTGTTTTGTTGTTTTTGTTTGTTTGTAATGAAGATTTTAAGATTTCATTTTATATACATGTTTTGTACTGTTATGACCTTCAACAAGGAATAGTCTATTATATCTGAAGAAGAGCTGACAAATTTGCAAAAGCTTTTGGATCTAGAAAGAGGACTACTAGTTAAAAACTGCAGAGAACTACAAGAATTTGTTCATTTCATATTGCCATTGGAGCAAGTACATTGGGAATAACCTTGATGAGCTTTGGTCACAAGAAATTCTATGGAAATCTTTATGCTCCAGAAGGCAGTATGAACGGCCATGCATCCTACTGAAATATCATACAAGAATTACTTTTTGGGAATTTTCTTCCTTGAATTTTTGGAATGGTGTGAATGGTCTTTTTCCCACAGACTTAGTTTCATGATCCTTAGTGACTGATCTGGAGGGCAGAGCAAATAGCTGATTCTTTATGTCGAACAAGATTTTGTAGAGCTCTGCATCTCCCTGGATCACTTCCTTTTCATGTTGAAGAGAGCAGGGTTTACTTCAGCATCGCTTGTAAGAGCAGCATGAAAGCTTTGATCATCTTTGCTTCTCTTCTCTGAACATTTTCCAGTTCAAATGCATCTTATTTTTTTTATTATTTTCATGTATCAGGAAATTTTCTATATCACAGTGTTCAGTGTGTGGCAAAACACAATTTTATATAGTTATCTTTTGTTTTGTTCTCTGTTCTTTTCTCTCTGAGTCCTAAGATTCGGTGTTAACTTTGCAGATTATAAACTGACTCTTCATTTATCCCAGCACATTCCCTGGTGACTGGAGTGAGTTCAGAGTCTATCATTTTGGATGTGAAGCTGTGATTGCTTATTCACGCCATGCATATATTGTTTTGCAGTTATCTACTTTTAATTTCATCTGATATTTTCTTTTCCAGCCTCTAAACCTTCTTGTCCATTTGGTCTTTCCAGTTTCTCACAATAGGCACTCTATTTTCTTCTTTTGGATACAACTTTCAGATTTTTGGTTGATCTTTGCTCAAGCAAAAAAAAAACAAAAAGCTTTTCTTCTCAGCAATTTCTGCATTTTCCCAAATGCATGATAATAGGTGGTGCACACAAGCAACACATTCCAAGCAGTCTGTATTTTACTTGCTGAAAGTTTTAATTCACTACATCGTCATTTTTACCTTCTTTTTAATGAAGTGCCTCATTTTTATATACACACATTTTTTTGAAGTTCAGTACAAGCTTTGCCATTTGTGGTTTATTTGGGAATTCCTAACGGTCCTGAAATGCATTTTCTTTTTTCCCTAGAAAATATAAGATTGTAATTTAATAACAATAATATGAAGATTTTTTTTTGTTAGAATATAGGGAGATATGAAAATTACAGAACTCAGCAAGCGGAGTAGAGAAGAGAAGCAGTGAAGGAGGGTTAAGAAGTACATAAGCTGCAGGCAAAGAAGACCCTTGCAACACTCTTTGACCCAGAGAATGAGTGAAACAGGAGCACTAACCTTCAAGCATCAAGGCTCTAAAGACGGCAATTACATTAGGATGGCTTCTAAAAAGAGTGAAAAGAGTCCTGTTGAAATGAGATCCTGAGAGAATACTATTGCCCCCCCAGGAGCCGCCAGTCTTATCTTTGCCTTTCACAGAGAAGTAATCTATTTTTAAGACTGCCAAATCTTCAGCCTTCTTATGTTGATTAATATTCTATTCATGAGTTAATTTTTAGGTGTAGAGAAAATCTTGACTTTGTGCCATGTGTATCTCCCCAGAAAAGTATTTGAATAAAAGGAGAACAAATATTATTAAAAGTCTATATTACAATCATACACAATCAGAACATTAAGTTATCATTCCTTCTACGTTTGGTAAGTCAAAATCATTTATGCTCAGGATGTGTTCCCTTTTGAAAAAATACAGTGGGCTCCAGTTTCATCTGTTCCTGTTACTGTGGGTGTAAAACTCCTTTTAAGTGATGAAAACATAGCCCAAAATAAAAAGCAAAACACAGAGTAAAAAAATATAATTGTTTGGCCTTGAAGGAATTGTCTCTTTTTGAAAAACCACACACTGAGCAAACAAAAGCAACAATATCTGTTGTTGGAACATTTATCACTCAAATCAGCGATGTTGCAATGATCAAAGAAAATATACTTACCAGTACAGTCCTGAATACAGATGTTGTTTGAGGAACAGTAAAATATTGAATCCTGAATACAATTTGAATACATTATACCTTTTTGACAACAGCTGCGCCTTGTTATAATTCTAGTTGGAATGAAAATATTAATGTAAGGACCAAAAAAACTTCTGAAAGAATATTCTTTCCCCCAAAATAATAATAATTTAAAAAGGAGAGAAAGCAATGTTATGCTTTCATGACAATTCAGCAATTCCTGTTCTATAACAAAACAATAGCTTCTTTGAATACTTTGAGTACTAACTTTCATTTTATAGAATCAAAAATGAATCAACATTTAGTAAAGAACAAGAAACTGCTGAAGGACACGTTCAGTTCCTGATTCTCCATGATAGATAAGCCTCAACAAACTTTTCATTCAGTTTCTTCTGTACTTCAAATACCTTTTCCAGAGGAGATAAGTGCACATTCATTTATTTCTATTGTTTTTACAGCCATTATTGAATACGTGGCCACATACATAAAACTCAAGGAGTCAAGAGGAAATAGCAGTTTTTGCCTCGACTTATCTTGAAGTATCAGAGCCAAAGATTTTTCCAAATCTGCATTAGCAATTGGGTTTATTTTATCAGCTGAACTGATGTTAATCTTAAAGCTGGTATCTGTGAGAGCAAGAGAGGAAGAAGCTGTAAATGAGAAAGTGAATCTGCTCTGAGTAATATTTATTGTTCTTGCTTTCCAGCAATAAACAGATTTTATTTTTTTTTCTATGGAATCCTGCTGTCTTGACTTACACCTATACTTGAACCCAAATAATAAACTGAAATGACCCCTCTAAATCATTATCTTCCATCTCAAGTTACCTCTTTTCCTCATTTAGTGTCATGAAATCATTGTGCTTTTATCTCTTAAAAAAAAAAAAAAAAAAAAAAAAAGAAAAAGAAAAATCGTTACCTTGCATATGTACTGGGATCCTGTAGTTCCTATAGAGCAAATTTGGGTGCAGATTTGACCCTCAAGCTTAGGTCACAAATTGAAAATATTGAGGCAGCTTCATTGGATGTACACAGAGGTCTTAACTGAGAAAACGTGTTCTCTGTGCAGGAATTACAGATACTTACCAGCTGCAAGGCTGAATGACCCAAAATTTCAAGCAAGACCCACGAGCAGCGTCACACAGACATTAGTTATACATTATATGTTATACATACATAGTAAGTGCAAATACACTCTTTTATTTTACTCATTTTAGTATGTTGGCTAAACACTGTCTTTTGAGCAATAAAAAGTATACAGCTTTCCTTTTCATTTTGATAAAGCCGTTTGAGAACAGGTTTCAAGATTTCTGAAAAAAGATTATCAGGTTTTTATGTATATTTGTGATTCCATTTCCAGCTGACATATATTCATTATGTCTGAGAAAAAATTTATCGTGTCTCCTCATTAGACTCTATAAGACAACATAAGATCTGTCTTACCAAGAAAAAATATAGCTCTCTTCACAGTCATACTTTATTCATGTCATTGTTTTTGGCAGTATGTCCTTTTGTGAACAACTGTTTTCAAGGATGAAGAACAGGAAGAGCAGTTCATTTCATCAAAATCTCTAATAATTGTCCTCGAGAGCAGCTCGGCAGAGAAGGACCTGGGGGTCCTGATGGACGAGAGACTGAACATGAGCCAGCAGTGCGCTCTGGCAGCTCGAAAGGCAAATGGGATCCTGGGCTCCATCAGGAGAGGGGTGGTCAGCAGGGACAGGGAGGTGATTGTCCCTCTCTACTCGGCACTTGTGAGGCCCCATCTGGAGTACTGTGTCCAGGTGTGGAGCCCTCAGCACAAGAAAGACATTGAGATTTTGGAAAGGGTCCAGAGGAGGGCGACTAAGATGATCAGGGGGCTGGAGCACCTCCCCTATGAGGACAGGCTGAGGGAGTTGGGCTTGTTCAGCCTGGAGAAGAGAAGGCTGCGGGGCAACCTCATTGCAGCCTATCAATACCTGAAGGGAACCTACACCCGGGAGGGGAGTAAACTCTTCAAAAGGGCTGACAACAGCAGGACTAGGGGAAATGGATCCAAGTTGAAGGAGGGAAGATTTCGGTTGGATGTTAGGGGGAAGTTCTTTACTAGGAGAGTGGTTAGGCCCTGGAACGGGCTGCCCAGGGAGGTTGTGGATGCCC
>NW_024965734.1:0-19228 GCF_019238085.1 Lagopus leucura
TGTGGCTGCTTCCCTTCATGCTCTTGTTCATTTTCTGGCTTGTGCCACAACCATTCCCTCCTGCAGGCTTCTTCTGAGTGCTGGGATTGAGAGGCCATAGCTCTTCTGGGCCAGGAACGAGTGAGTGATGGCAGAGAACTCAAAGTGCTGAGATGGATCCATCTCAGGCAAGTGACGCTGGCCTGGGCTGGATCTATAATTCCAGTATCAATTTACATCTCCATACAGGGAAAAATTTTATACATTATGCTTTGAAAATCATTCCATTAAAAAAAACCATGCCTAGACAAAATGGTTTGGCATTTGCCAGATGTAACACTTTTTTTGGAAACATTACATGTACTTGTTGTTATCCAGAGAGAACCACTATGACGTCCAGTTAGATTTTTCCACTATTAGAGAACTACCCTGCTTCCATGTTCCAGGAAACACAATCACCCACACATTCTCTACTGTGCTTCTCTTCAGTCTCCCTCAGTCCTGTTGCCTTGATGGTCTGGCTCTGATGAGATGGGCCCAGACGATATTGCTTATAGCCTTATTGTTTGTTACCTGGAGAAAAAAGGCCAATCTCCCCCTTGCTACAACCTCCTTTCAGGCAGTTGTAGAGAGTGATAAGGTCACTCCTCAGTCTCCTATTCTCCAGACTAAACAGTCCCAGTTCCCTCTGCCTTTCTTCATAAGAATTCACAGCTTCATTGCCCTTCTCTGGACATGCTCCATTACCTCAAGTCAGGAGACAAAACTGAACACAGTACTCAAAGAGCAGCTTCACCAGTGCTGAGAAAAGAGGGATAATCTCCTCCCTAGTCCTGCTGGACATTCTATACTATTTCTGATACAAGCCAGTACGACACCAGCATTCTTGACCACCTAAGCACACACACTGCTGGCTCACATTCAGCCACCTATCAGCTATCAGTCCCCAACACTGATCTCTGGGAATCACCACACATGACATGTCTCCAGCTGGATTTAAATCCATCCACTATCACTCTCTGGGCCAGCTTTTTGCCCAGCCAACAGAATACCTAGCCACGGTCTGTCAGCATCTCCAGGAATATACTGTGGGAGACGGAGTCAAGGGCAATCTAGGTAGACTATGTCAACAATGACAGGATGAGGGGAAATGGTTTTAAACTGTAAAAGCGTATATTTAGGCTAGATATCAGGAAGAAATTCTTTACAGTGAGGGGTAGTGAGACACTGTCACAAGTTGGCCAAGTGAGGTTGTAAATGCCCCTGTCATGGAATCACCCAAGGGCAGGCTGGATCGGACTTGGAGCAACCTGGTATAGAGGGAAGTGTCCTTGCCTATCAGAGGGGGGGTTGGAAATAGATGATCTTAAAGGTCCCTTCCAATTCAAATCATTCTATGATTCGATGGTTCTATGACATGTCTAAGCAGAGATTCAGCAAGGCAAGGTCTAACTGGCATTGTTTATGGAGTAAGTAGGGATGACTTACTCTGCTTCAAAAGACAGTGCCTGAAAGATGAGATCTCTGCAGTGTGTGCTGGTCTGCAATATCTAGAGCAGTGATCTATGCACAGATGGAGGGGGGGGGAGAAATAAACAGGGAAGGGCACACGAAAGGATGCAGCAAATATTTAATGAGTCTGAAGAAGGAAATCAAATCACCCCAAGAGTGGACACTGAGTGTGGGGAGTGGCAGGAACAGACAAGAATCATTCCTATGGCAGCATTGCCACAGGGCCCAGATTTACCCTCCAAGAATTATAGAGAGGCAAGCAGGTAGCTCACAGCTGGTTTTGAATGTACTAAAAGAGGTCTCTGAGGGGAAAAGACAGCAGTGATATTAGACAGGAAAAGATAGGGAAAGACAGTATTGATAGACTTTCTCCATGTTGGCAGAGAAGTCAGTCTGGCCTCTTACTTTCTTGTTCTGTCCAGTGCCGTGTTCAGCGTTCATGGCTGCCTTTGTCTGGGGCAGTGTCCAGCACCTTTGGCTGGGGGGGCACTTCTGCCACATTACCGGAAATGCAGGAGGGGTCAAAGCCCCCCGAGGTGACGGGCACACCCTCAGAGCTGAGGATGCTGCCAACAGCAGCGGAGGTGGAGGATCCCATAACACCTTGTTCTGCAGGAAGGAGCTGAGGATGGGTCCGGGCAGGGTCACCACCACGGGAGAGGGCTGGATGACGATGGTGGAGTTCTGGCACTGCCTGACACAGGGCTCATTGCAGCTGCTGGCCAGGAGGTGGGGACACAGGGCCTGCATGGCACACACTGGGTGTAGCAGGACATGTCTTGGGACTGGAGGTCTACCCAGGTGAAGGCGCATCTCGCATGAGGAGCAAACTGCAATCATGCCATGAGGGAGCTAAGGTATATACACCTCTGGGAGATGGATACTTAAGGGTTTTTGGTTTCATCCTGCCAGAGCCTAGAAATAACCAGCAGGATCTATGCAGCTACTGTCCAGACTCTAGCTCATAAAGTTTCTCAGTTCAGGTGCAGATTGCCTCCGTGACAAATCTTCTCAACACTTCACTCTCCCATGAAAAGCAGTCCCAAGATTTGGCATGGGACAGAACTGAGAGCAGCTGAGTCCTCCATTTGGAGGAAGAGGTCAATAAGAAGGGGCTTTACACTCACCTGGTTCCCATGGAGAAGGCCATAAGAGTAGTAGATGAGAGGGCAATTAGATGCACTGCCTTTTGTAGTGGACTCAAGCTGATCCATGTCCAGAGGCATCATTTCCAGCAGTGATTATTTTCTGACAAGTTCATCTTGAATGCAAAACATTCCAGACTGTACGTTGGTTTCCTGTGCATTGCAATTTCATTGCCCACATTATGCTACGTTTGATCCTCATTGAAGGCATCTTTTCAGTGGCAAGAAAGGAGACTCCTAAGATTGAGCTGCTGCACAGCTCCTGAGTGTGACCTCATCCCACCTCACAGTGCTCTCAGGAAAATCCTGCTGCCCTCTTTTGCCTCTTCCTATTCTGCCCCAGACATGAGAACGTAGGGACAGAAGTTGTGCAGGATCTGCTACAGATTCCAGAAGAAAAGCATGACAGTAAATTGTGAAATAAAGTGGTGGTTTTAGTAAGACATAATAGGAAGAGGTCTAGAGTCAGCAAATAAATCCCAACTCCCTTCTGGTGCTGGGAACCCCATCTTTGTTCTGCATCAGACAGAACCAGTGGATTTACCCAAGTCACACTGTGCAGAACATTTCCATAGAGAGCTCCATCTTCTCCTTCAGTGATGGAACTCTGTTTCTGTCATTATACCCTCCAGCACACAGAGCACAGCTGGGCATGGTGCACTCCAGCTGATTCCATTATTGCAGTTCCTCAGGGATAAGGGAAGGGCTGCTCAATTCCTAAATGCATTGCCCCACAGATTGTCTAGCCATGGATGCTGGGAAGAACACATCAGATGCATTCCTTTCACTCCTTCCTACAGTGTTTCAGAGGAAATATCTTCAGATGCCATTGTTAAATATGCAAAGGACAACACAATGATTCACAGCAGCCAGCCTGGTTGTGCAGAAGGTAAATCACATACAAGATTGAAAAACTGAGGACAGTGAACGTTGTATGCTTAGATTTTAGTGAGACTGCTTTGGCTGCCTGTTGTATAATCCCCACACAACCGCATGAGTGAGTTGTGGCAAGGGTTAATGCATAGCTATGTAGGTGGAAAACTGGATGATCTGCTGTGCTCTAACAGTTGTGGCTGCAATTCAGAGTACAGCTAGGGACTGGAATCTATTACAGGGTCTCTCACAGATCAGTGCTGTACCAGTGGTCTTTAATTTTCCATACTTGCTCTTCATGACTGGACAAAGGGCACTATGAGCATGTGTGTGGAGGGCCCCTGAATGGGAAGAGTTGTCAGAACATCATGAAACAGGATGAGAGAAAAGGGGAGCCAATCAAGCAGCATACAGAGACAAACAGACACTCAAGGATAGCATAGAAATGATGGAAAGAAATAAATTCTCACATTCACCCAAGCTGATGAGGAATCTAGAAACCACAGGTCTGTTTCCAGGAAGATGAACCTGGCCTTTGCAAGAGATGCAGCTGTGAATCAGGACATGGACAGGGATTGGTGTGAGACAGACTTATAATATATCATGTTGGGGTATACAGAGAAAGACATGAACATATGAGGAGTGATAGAGGGGCATGCAGCAGGGGCCTCTCAGATCTGGTTGAGCCATGTGACTGATCATCACAGTCTGTTGTGTCCCTTCAATTAATCTTTTCTTAACTCTGCACCATCTCACTCTGTCCTGTGCACACCGGATGGAGAAATTACCAGTTACTGGGGAGAGTGGCATGAGTGGTTTTGGTGCCCAACTGGGGAGTCAGAAGGGGGCTAAAGATGTCCCTGCTGTGTGCTGCTACAAGAGCAGGGGCCCATGATTGTCTAATGGAACAGGGGTGGTTCTTGAGCCACAACCCAACGTGGCAAGGGCAAGTTTTTATCCCCATAACCACCCAGCTGTACTGGCAAGGGTGAGGGAAATGTGGCATTTAGTACATGCAGCTGAAGCCAATTGACTGCTCACAGGCTGTGTGTGGGCTGATGAGGGTGGGGATGGATTGGCTGAATCCTCCCTAAAAGAGATTTTACGGTGTGAATGTCTCTGTGATCCGGACTCAGCTTTGGATCCAGCTGAACACTGTCAGGGAATCTATAACCATGCCATTCAAAGCCTGATGCTCCACACTCACAGCCCCCCATCCCGGCGCTGCTTCCGGCCCTTCTCAGGCTCCTCGAGCGGCGACAGCAGCACCACGGGCAGCAGCAGCTGCGGGACCCGGGGCAGCGTGAGTCCTGTGTTTGGGCTGGTTCATGACCTGTGTGCCTGGGAGAAGTACAGAGATCCTGTAGAGTGCAGAAAGGTTGCAGCACTTTGAAGGCCTTGCGGTTCCTGAGCCTGAGGAGCAGAGTTCCGTGCTTGGGGAAGACATGACACCACTGAGAAGCCATGAGTGTTCGGGCATGAGTCACTATCCTGGGCCTTGCTGCACCCATGGGAGTGTTGAGCTGAGAGGGACTGGGGGCTCCAGTACAACAGGCAATACGATAGGCAATACTACCAGACTTCTGTAGCTGGTAGCAATACCGCCCTGTGGAAGCCCTCGACCATAGACAACTTGGCAAAAGTATGGCAAGGCCAGGAGCTCTGCTGAAGGCTGCTAGAATTACACAGGAAAGCTGTACCCTCAGTGATGGGGTGAGTGGAAGGCATGGGAAAATGGAATAGAGACAGAGGTACAACTTCAAGAAAGCTATGCCTTCCCAGTTCTTGATGGCCTTTGGAAACAACTTTCTCTGAGTCTCCTTCCCTAATACTGCTCCTCCCAAAGCCAGAATTTCCCCAGCGTGTGTGAAACTTCTGTGTTCGCAGAGACTCTCCAATGCAGAGGATCTTCTCTTGAGGATGTCATTTGTCAAGGTTTCCATTCAGTTGGCATGCTCAAGGGTCAATACCTGTGTAAGGAGAAACACTGCAAGACAGGGACTGGTGGAGGAGGAACATCTAGGAATGTCTTCCTCTCCTTCAATAAAATGTGCTTGGAAGATGAATGCCAGCACTGTACAATGACCTCCAATAACCAGAGGAGTGGCAGAATCTCCCTAGCTTGTTCTCACCAAAGACATCCCTTTCTTCCTTGCCATCTCTACAGAGATGGGGGAAAAAAAAAAACCACCAGCAGAGAAGGAAAAGCTAAATGATGCAGAAAGTGTTTAATAAGTCTGAGGAGAAATTAAGTCATTGCAAGAAGAGCAGTAGCTGTAGACAAGAATCAGTTCCCCTTTCTTATGGTAGCATGGCCACAGAGAACTGTATTTCAGCACAGACTTTAAGAGACATGAGAATTTCACTCAGGGTTCATTTTGTGGATACTAACAGACATGTCTAAAGGGAAAAGACAGTAATGAAATTGGATAGAAAGAGTGAGTGAAAGACAGTATGAGTAGACATTCTCCATGTTGTCAGAGACTCCAGGCTTGCCAGTACATGTCTGTCTTCCAGGGCAAAACCAGCATCACAACATTTGTTCTTTGGTCCATGCTTAGCATTCCTGGGGGTCCTTGCCTGGGACATCATCCAGCGCATTTAGCAGGGGGTGCATCTTCTGTCACAGCTCCGGTTGGAAATGCAGGAGAGGTCAAAGCCCCCCGAGGTGATGGGCACGCCCTCAGAGCTGAGGATGCTGCCAACAGCAGCGGAGGTGGAGGAGCCCACGGCGGTGTTCTGCGGGAAGGAGCTGAGGATGGGTCCAGGCAGGGTCACCACCACGGGAGAGGGCTGGATGACGATGGTGGAGGGCTGGCACTGCCTGACACAGGGCTCATTGCAGCTGCTGGCCAGAGGGGTCGGGCCGCAGGGCCGGCATGGCTGGCACTGGTCACAGCAGGACATGCCTCAGGGATGGAGGTGCACCTATTTGGAAGCAGAACATGGGGATGCGTGAGGAGCAGCCTAGCATCACACTATGAGGGAATCAATGCACATGCAGTGCTGGGAGCTGAAGACAGTTCAGGGATGTCCAAGGGATTCTTGGTCTCATCCTGACAGAGCCCAATGAAAGCCACTGGGACCTATCCAAGTACTGCCCAGACCCTAGTCCACAAGACATCTGATTACAGCAGGCTATGACATTCTCCCCACTTCTCCATCATGACAAGCAGAAACAGGCAATGGAACAGAGCCAATAGCAGCTGAGAGTTCTGCCAAGATCAGACCTCTGTTTGGAGAAGGAAGAGAACAGAACAAGAAGGGGCTTCACACTCACCTGGTTCCCAAGAAGATGGAGGAAGGAGAAGTGGATGAGAGAGCAAGGAGCTGGACAGGCTTTTATAGTGGACCCAAGCTGTCCCATTTCCAGAAGCAGCCCTAGAAGCAGTGATTATTTTGTGACAAGAACCTCTTGACTGCAAAACATCCTAGCTATTGGTATGGGCTGTGTGTTGGCTTCCTGTGTTGCTGCTACTTGTCACATCCTGATATGTCACTCCCATTGCTCATGGAAGGCATCTGTTGAGTGGCAAGAAGAAAGACCCAAGCATTTCCAAGCAGCACACATCAGTGTGGGCAGAACGTTCAATTCACGTGCTGGAAGAATCGAGCAAAGGCAAAAGATGTCAGCGTGATTAGTAGGGCAGTGGTGTGAAACAACCAGAGCCTGTGTGCTGGATTTATGCAGTTGCCTGTGGGTACAGAGGTTTGCATGATTCCACATGTATGCATCAGCAGCTGAGTGTTTGTGTGACTTGTGTGTCCCACATAGCAACACCTGTCCCGGTCACATCAGAGGCACTTCAGGATACCAAAAGATTCTGTTAATCTCTGTCTTCCTGCTAACAGAGCTAATGGAGAAGAGAAGAGCTGGAAGGCACCTGCAAATATCATCAGGTTCAATTGTCTGACCCCAGTAGTGCTAACCACAAGGAAAGGCATGATAATGAAAGCATTATGAAAATGTGTCAACACTGACAGGCGTGGGCCTTCATCCACCTCTCCATGAAGCCTGATCCAGTGTTTGACCATTTTCACATCAATCTATTCTTTTTCTAGTGATGCAAGCTGCAACAAGCTGGCCAATGCTCCTTGCTGGATACACTGGACTCTGCTTAGATAACAGGAAGAATCTGTGCCCTTGTACCAACCAGATAACAGTGATATGCTGAACATCTTGTATTGAGTAGGTGAGGGAAATTCTGCTTTGAATCAGCTCATTTTTTGTAAGCAAGTATTGTGTGAGTGAGGCCAAGAGCTAACTGAGCATTGTTGGATATGGGGTTCATGCAGTGAACACAGGGAGGAAGTGTAATGACTTCATCCAGAGGCTTGTGCAACCATCACCACAAAAAGATTGAACTTGTGGGAGGAGGCTGAATCCCATGTCAATAATTTTATGTGGAGGTATGCAATATCTCTATACTGTATGGGAAAGCATTTGTGTATGTGTAACATAAGTAATGAATATAAGCTGAGAATCTTTTTTGAAACTTATGCATGATAGGTGGAGCTCATCCCCCATGCATCCAGCATCAAAAATAAAGAATTTCTGCTTTCTAACACTCCCATTTGAGTCTTAGAGTGTTTCATGATCGACAGATTTACAGAATCACTACTATCTGGCCTGAACATCTGGTGAAGTTTTGTGCCATTCCTGCACATGTCTGGTCACCAGTTAGTAGGCTGAAAAGACCAGCACCTCCCTCTCTGCTTTCCTTCCTAATAAGAAGAAGTGAGCAACGGGGCTGCCTCAAAGCTTTGTGTTCACCAAACTGGACAACCCAAATGTTCTCATGCTCTCCTCGTAGGATATGCCTTCCAGCCCCACTATCAGCTCTGCTGTCCTCCTCTGGCTGCTTTAAAAACATTTAAAAACTTATGTTTTGGAGCCCAGAACTAGGAAATGCATTCCATTTGAGGACACAACAAGACTATGATGAATAATTGATGTTTTTTGAACTGAAGACTATGGAGTGTTTAGTATGCCTGCAAATTCACTTGGACCACTTTGCTGCCAGGGCACAATGTTGGTTCTTCTTGAGTCTGATGTCAGCCAGCACACCCTGATCCCTGCAGGATGTCTGTGCTTCTCAGGTGCTCAGATACACTTCAAGGGTGTCCCCAGTCTAAGACTAGAGCCTCAACAGCACAAAGCAAGGAAGGCACAGCAGGTGGAGTCGACGGCAAACAGGCCATTCAGAGAGGCAGTCAGGATGGTTGAGGCTGGAAGATGGTGATATCCTGGAAGAAGAACAACACCCTTGCTTCAGTCACACACATGGAGCTTCAGTAGAGGCACAGCCCTCTGGACACTGGGGAGAATGTATTAGATCCATTGAAGGGGCTCATCAGAAGAGGCTGAACTCAGGCTTTGTGACTGGAGGATGGAGAAAAGTTGTGTGAGACTTAAAGGAGACACCTCCCTTTGGTAGTGGATTCTCCAATTTGCTGAAGTCTCAGCTGTTTGATTTCCTTGGCAAGGAATGGCAACTCCAGTGCTGCAGAAGGACTCCAAAAGTTTGTCTGCATATCAGTGCACAATCCCTCGCAACTCTTCCATGCATTTCTGCTTCCAGACAGCAGTGACTTTAGCCACCCTAATAAATGCAGGATGGGCAGTATGGCTGGACAGGAGGAATTCTGGAGATTTCTGAATTTGAAAAAAGGGGCAGTCGAAGTGTGAGCAAACCAGAGACATTGCTGCTCAAGCAGAGATACAGTCAGAAGCACCACAGGGCAGCCTGAGATGAAAACTTGCCAGGAAGAACTGTAAGAAAAGCATCCTTAAATCTATTATGGCAGCAAAAAGAAAGCTAAGGAAATTGTATGTCCTCTGGACCATGAGATGCCAGAAATAGTGAGAAGTGAATATATATATGAATATATAATGAATGCATGGTTTTCATCCATTTTCATGATAGCTCTTTTAGACAGATCTACAGGGCCCCTGAGCTTCTTTCACAGAATACATGGTAGTGAAGAAGTACTCCCTATACAGGAAGAAAACCTACCAGAGAACTTAATCCAGTTGGACATACTTGTGCCCTTGAAATGATCTGGGTTGCATCCAAGGTGATTGATCTGGTGATGCTGTTGTGATGCAGCTCTCTGTCATCCCTCAGAGGTCATGACAGTTCAGGGGTGGTTGTCGTAGCTAGGAAAAGCAACATGCATCAAAAACATTTAGCTGGACTGAGAGGGAACTCACAGAATCACAGAATTGTAGGGGTTGGAAGGGACCTCCAGAGATCATTGAGTCCAAGCCCCTGCCAAAGCAGGTTCCCTACAGCAGGTCGCACAGGTCGGCATCCAGGCAGGTCTGGAACATCTCCAGAGAAGGAGACTCCACCACCTCCCTGGGCAGCCTGTTCCAGTGCTCCGTCACCTCACTGTAAAGAAGTTCTTGCGCACATTTGTGTGGAACTTCCTATGCTGCAGTTTCAGGGAACTACTGACCAACTGTACTCCATTAATACCTTCCTCAACGGTGTATTCTGGAGCAGGTAAATTAAGATGCCACTACGTGACAGACAGACAGCGAGGTGGTTTGGAGCAGCCCGGGGCGGAGCTGGCGGCGGGGAGGAGGCAGCGCGGGCGGCGGAGCGGCGGGATGCGGCAGTGCCGGGCCGCGGGGCTCTGGGTGCGCGGGGCTGCCGCCGGTGGGGCTGCGGGGGGAAGGAGACGTGCTCGCCTCTGTCTGTTCGGCTTCTTTCCGACCTCGTGCACCTCTCTGCTCCTTCATGAAATTTCTGGGGGAGAAAATGGATTTTCTGAGTTTGCTGCTTCTTTTCTTCTCGGCAGTGGCTGTGAGCAGAGCTCAGGTGCAGCAGGAGCCGGCGGCAGAGACCACCGAGGGGACTGCAGTCAACATCACCTGCTCACACCCCAACATACAGATCGGCTATTCCATCTCCTGGTACCGTCAGCTCCCGGGCCGAGGACCCGCATTCCTCGTCAGCGCTGTCAAAGGCTCCAAGGAGGTGCCGGACCCGGAGGGGCAGCTGTGGGTGTCGACAGACCGCCGCTCCAGCGTCCTGCGTCTCGCCCGGCCCCGGCTCGGGGACGCGGCGCTGTATTACTGCGCCGTGGGCGCACGGGAAGCGAAGCCGGGGCTGCGGCCGGGCACGAACCGCTTGGGGCGGGGCGGGGGCGCAGTGCCGTCCGGGCCCGCAGGGGGCGCTGCCTGCATGGCCGCCAAACTCCATCCTGACCGGGGTGCGCCGCCCTGAGCTCTCGAGCAAAGCGACCGTAGCAGCCAGTCGCTGCCACCAGTGTCAGTCAGACACAGCTGTTTTTGAGGTAGGTAGGCTGGCATAAGTGACAACACAAGCTGTGTTTTACATCCACACAGTCCTATTCCATCTCCTACTCTCTTGTCCTTCCCCAGGGCAGTACATATGAGAGCAGGAGGAGCCTTGTTCCTCAGAGGCTGCAGGATGCTATATTCGTATGGCCCTCCGCACAGTTTTACCTGTGAGTGCTGCAGAGGCTGTGTTCTCTCTGGGGGCAGTTGTAGGCATAAACACTCTGCTTCAACTGCAGGTGCAAAGCTAAAGAGAGCAGTCTCTACAGTGTGTTATTACCTCTCATTCTCCTGGGAATGGAGAAGGACCTCCATAAACATTCATCCTATACACTCAAGGAGCAAAGTCTTTCTCTTTGTACCTCTGGAGGCTGTGCACGTCAGAAGAAATATCAAAGACTTAAATTAAGATGCAGAAAGTTTTAATGAATGTTTTAATAGGAAAATGAGATCACTCAGAGCAGAGGCTCCACAGTACAGGATTCCCATGATCCCATGTTTGATTTCATGCAGGGCACATGGCTTATTTTCTATCAGAGTATGGACTGGTTCTGAGGAATCTCACATCCTAGAGGTTAACAGGAAAAAAAAAAAAAAATCAGAGAAGATGTGGAGACAGAGATAAGTAGGAATGAGGAATGACAGCTGAGACATGAGGCAGGCTGTCAGAAAGCCCAGGATTGCCCCTTCCTGCCAGCATTTCATAGAGTAGCTGAGGATGGTCAGGTATTCTGAATGCAGGGGCTTGAAGATGTCTTGTTGATCCAAAACCACGTTCCTGTTTTCTGGAACAATTTATCCGGGACCAGCGGCTTCAGCAGGGCGGGCACCTTCTGCCACAGGAGCGGCTGCCCAAGCCGGACAAGTCAAAGCCCCCCGAGGTGATGGGCACGCCCTCAGAGCTGAGGATGCGGCCAACAGCAGCGGAGGTGGAGGAGCCCACAACGGTGTTCTGTGGGAAGGAGCTGAGGATGGGTCCGGGCAGGGTCACCACCACGGGAGAGGGCTCAATGGCAATGGTGGAGTCCTGGCACTGCCTGACACAGGGCTCATTGCAGCTGCTGGCCAGAGGGGTCGGGCCGCAGGGCCGGCATGGCACACACTGGGTGTAGCAGGACATGACTTAGGACTGGAGGTGCACCTGGGAGAGAGGGATAAAAGGAAGTAGAGCATGAGGATATGTGAGAGGCAGCCTGGATACCCAAGACAACTACTAAGGCTGGAGGAGAAAGCTGAGAAAGGAGGTCACGTTCCTTCAGTATGCCAGGACCCTACAGTGAGCTCTCTGACCCAGAGAGACTTTCTGAGTGCATCAATTTAAACCCGTGTAAGCTGTGGCCCAAGCAAAGTTTGTACAGACATCATCTCCACTGTGGTCTCCCATAGCATGGCACCCACTATCTGATAACATTTCTATTCAGTTAAGAGGATAACAGAGGGCTTCAGACTTACCTGGTTCGCAACCAAAAGAAGGCAAGAGAAGTGGATGGAAGAGATGGGAACTGGGCTGCCTTTTATATTGGTCCTTCATCACTGCAGGTCCACAGGCACGGTTGATACAAGCCTTAATTTTCTGACTATCTAACCTTGAACGCAAGCTGTCCCTTCTCATTACATGGGCTGGTTTTTGGTTTCCGGCAGTTCTACCTTTTCATTTCCAAATTAATGATGTGACCATTCTCTAATGAAGGTTTCTTTGAAGTTCTGTGATTAAAGGCTCAAAAATTCATAGGGCAGAATTGCAGTGATGAGACTGAAGCCTCAGCTCAAGTGATGATCAGATCTGGAGGAGGCAAGTGAAGTCAGCGTAGCTCAGTGCAGAGGGGCTGTCATGGTTTTATCACTTTTGTTGACAGTATTCCACATCATAATATCGTGTAGTGTATTGAAGTTAGAGAGCTAATTCTCTTCTTCTATGGATTGCTGATAGTTTTGTTACCTGTCTCAGAAGAGAAGAACGGACTACAGTTCCCAGAAGAGTTCTCTGTTCCATTTCCATTTTTCTGGTCAGAAGATAAATCTACCTGGGACAAAGACTATTTCTTTTCTGCTGTATCAAAGATGGGTGCAAAAAATCAAAAGTAGGTCAGAGAAGACTCGTTTTAGGTCTAACTAAAAGAGATCCTTGAGAAAAAGGGATTGTTAACAGAATTGAGATAAAATTATATAAAAGAGTGTAATGGTAGACACTGGACACATTGTCAGAGAAGCCAGGGCAGACACTTCCTCTCAACTGCAACCATCCAACCCATTGCTTCTCTACTGAGTTCACCATCTATCAAATCCACATCTCTCCATCTCTCCAGAGGATGAAAGTCCCCCTTCATGTTCTCGCCTTATCCTTGCCCTGTCAACAAAGATTGCCTTTCTTCCAGTCTACATGAGACCAGCAGAAAAAGGATCGTGTAGAGGCAAAGGTTGGAATGCAGACAATTGTAAGGACTCTGAAGAGAGAAATGTTCTCATCTGGAGAGCAAGCTGTCAGTACACGCAGTAACCAGCAGCTGACAGAAATTTGTGCCCATCCTCTATTGCAGGTATCCTGCTGATAACCTGTCTGCCTCCCCCACAGAGAGAGAGCAGCCAGCAGAACCCCAGGAAGGCTTTTGGGGTCTTCAGGTGTACAAGGAGAGAAGAAAGGGAAGAGAGAAGAGGGATTAGAAGACAGAGAAATTGGGCTTTAGTCATGTTTTCAGAGAGACCTAGCTGCCCTGTTTTTAGACGAGAGCACTGGACACTCAGCCTTCCTGACATCAATGGCCACGTTCTTAGTCCTCAGTTCAGCATCACCTTCTGGGTCCCCAGGGGAGCTGATCTGGAATCTCATCACTGGCTTCAGTGAGTGGGGAATCATCTGCTGCAGCAGCATCTGTAAATGTAGGAGGGTTTTCAGCACCTGGAGCTGATGAGAAACTGTAACAGCTGCAGATGCTGCCAATGGCAGCAGAGGTGGAGGATCTCACAGTATGGCTCTTCAGGAATGAGCTGTCAATGGGGGCAAACAAGACCATCACAGGAGGGGTCGCAGTGATGACGTTGGTCTTCTGACACTGTGTCATTGCAGCTTTTGACCAGCAGGGTCAGGCCACAAGGCTGGTACGGCAGGCACAGGATCAGGGCTTAAGCTGTATGTGGGAGAGACGCTGAGGAGAAAGCAGATCACAGAGACATATGAGGAGCAGACCACCACCCTCCCATGAGCACACCAATGTAGCATTTTTTTGGCTAATGGAATCAGAGAATTTTCCCTAGATCAGGCTGAACAGGAAAGCACCCAGGTAGGTTTTGAATATCTCCAGAAAAGGAGATTCCAAAATCTCTCTGGGCTGCTTGTTCCAGTGCTCTGCTCACTCATGCTCAAAGTGAAGAAGTTATCTTCCATGTTTGGATGGAGCTTCCCGTGTACTAGTTTGTGCTTTTTCCCACCTGTTCTGTCACTGGGCACCTCTGAAAAGGATCGAGCTGCATCCTCTTGACACCTGCCATTTCCATATTTATAAGCATTGTTAAGATCTCCTCTTTGTCTTCTCCAGGCTAAACAGTCCCAAGACTCTCAGCCTTTGGTCAAAAGGAAGATACTTATGGCCATATAAAATTGCAGAAATAGACAAAATGCAGTCTTTGCTTCATCCATAGATGATCTAAAAGGAAAAGCCAAATGCAATGAGGCTCCTGTCTCTCTCTTATTGGAAAATCTGTCTGAGACAAGCCCCACATAAATTCTGACACAGTCCCCCTCCTACCCTCTCCCTCCCATAAGAATCAGCACCAGAACCCAGCACATAAGATACCTGCATAATCAAAAATAATGTGGGAGAAGGGTTTCAGGCCCACGTGGTTACCAAGAAGAAATAGGTGAGAGATGTTGATTGTAGGGTGAAGGAATCCAAGGAATTATGGTGACCCTGCAATGGCCCAAGTGCAGGCATAGCCTTCATGGAAGTGACAATTTTCTAAGGTGCTTGTGAAGAATGGAAAACAGTCCATGACATGAGCTGTGTGGCTGCTTCCCTTAATGCTGTTTGTTCATTTCCTTGCTTATGCCACAACCATTCCCTCCTGCAGGCTTCTTCTGAGTGCTGAAATTGAGAGGCCATAGCTCTTCTGGGCCAGGAATGAGTCGATGATGGCAGACGACTCAAAGTGCTGAGATGGATCCATCTCAGGCAAGTGATGCTGGCCTGGGGCTACCATGCATGCAAATCTGTCAAGTCTTCCTCTTTTTCTCCATTCCAAGCATCTCCAGTGTTCTTCTGTGTTTAGATGCCATGGCAGGTGGGCTGGACTGCTCACCAATTTCACCTGTTTCAATTCTCTTCCTCATTCCGTCAAACTGTGTGACCTCCTTGGGCTCCTCTCGCTGGGCCATCCCTGCACGTCTTCAAACTGTGCTGGCAGCTCATCTGGAGCCTTGTCCTGCTCAGAGCACTGCAGCCTTGCCCTATCACAAAAGTCCCCAGTGTCTCCTCAGTCAGCTCCGCATGGCCTGACGTTCTGCTTCTCCAGCCATGTGTGTGCACGAGCATGACTGATGAGTGCACACACGTACCTGAAGTGTGTGTGAGCTTTTGTTTCTGTGTTTTGTGTTTCTGCGCACTGTTTGAATGTGCTTGTGTAAGAGCATTGATCTAAGAATACCTGTATGCAGGCACAGGTGCATTTGTGTGTTTGCACACATGGCATGTACAAGCGCACATGTACACAAAATTGGACTAACCATGTGCACAGGTTCAGCTGGTCCCAAAGCCCACAGAGTCCCATCTGTGTACTGGTGTCAGGTACTGGTGCAACCTGGGCATCTAAAGTTTGAAAAAGTGCAGGGAAGGCTGATGTGTTTGTGTGTAGCTGATTAGAGCCTGCAGCCTAGATCTAGTCTTTCCCTGGTGCCCCCAGCATTTCCAACACTCATTTGCTTCTATAAGGCCATCCCATCTTCTGGCTCAGGTGGAAAGAAGTTTCTATGGGAATCTGTTGGCTTCTTTGGGATTAAGTAGTCCTATTTTCAGAGGACTGTTTGTCAGAGGATGCAGCAACTGGGAGAGAAGGGAACACCTAGAGAGACCAGTAGGAGCGATGTAGTGACACTGGGGACAATGGCTTCAATGAAACAGCAGTGATCATGCTGTCATTGCTAGAGTCATAGCAAAGGAGAGCAGGACATTGGTGACCAAATTGATATTTATGATTTAATCAGACCACACCAGTTGACACATGGTCGTGTTTTTGTTTTCTCTTCCACATGTCTCCTAATCTTGATGGGAATGGCCTCACCTTTGTCACCGTGGGAAGCAAAAGGCACCTGAGGACCCCAGTGTATGTCCTCCTTAGCAAGTTCATCTTCTTGAGATCTGGTAAAGCATTGTTCCCAAAACTGGAGAATTTCTGTGTCATCAGGAAAAGCACTTGTATTTGCAGGTGAAAGGCAGTCATCTGAGGATCACTGACTGTCTAATCTTCTCAGTGTTGCCCTTTGATTCACATACACAATTACAGCAGTAATATCACTGTGCACTTCCCCTGTGGTGCTGGGACCCTGGCCTTTGGGAGAGGAATTTCATGGTTCCTGTCCTTACTGACCAAAGTGCTCTGCTCTCATGGTAGTTTCTGACACTCACCAAAAGGAATTCTGCACTTGTGCTTCCATTTCACCACTTTTTACAAGATTTCTTTAAAAAGATACAAAAGACTGTGTTGGAATTGAGGCAGGACTCAAAAGGATTGTGGTTTAGCTTCCATTAAGGCTACATGTCTTTGTCTGTTCTACCTCAGCATGTGCTATGATTCCATGATTCCCTGCATTTCACAGATGATGAGATGATTTGTGGATGCTGTGTTTCTTTCAACAAAAAAGGGAGCCAGGATTGGCCTGGCTGAAGGTGTGACTGAAGGCTTCTAGGTAGAAAACAACAGGAAAGGCAAGACACAGGGAACATGTGGATTCTCTCCTCTTGGGAACAACTGGCTGCTGATGACACTGCGCTGATGAATGTTGTGGTTGGGACACCCCCGCCTGCATCCAAATCCAGCCCTGCCATCATCCCCCAAATAAAGCCTCACCTGACACCTCCCAGCAGCAGCCCTTCTGCACTGTTGAGGCTTGGCTGAAGTGCAGGAGATCTGACTGCAGGTGCACAAAGCCTGGGGAATGCAGGGGAATTTCAGTATCAGTTTACATCTCCCCACAGGGAGAAACACACACTTGCCATGCTTTGAAAACTTATCCCTCAAAAACATGCCTAGACCAAATGCTTTGGCAGTTGCCAGATTCAACTGTTCTTTTGCATACATTACATCTTCTTGTTTCTCTTATCCTAAGACAACCACTGCTATGTCCAGTGAGCTTTTGCCACTGCTGTTGGATTAAGAAGAAACCACCCTTCTTCCACAGAAGCAGGGAAGGACACAATAAAGGGTGCTGCAAATATTTAATGAGTCTGAAGAAGGAAATACAATCACTCCCAGAGTAGACACTGAGTGTGGGGAGCAGCAGGAGCAGACAAGAATTATTCCTACAGCAGTGTTGCTTCAGGGCCCTCATTTCAGGGAGGCAAGCAGGTCACTTAAGGCTGGTGTTGAGGGGTACAACAGAGATCTCTGAGGAGAAAAGACAACAATAATATTCTCTAAGAAGCTCCGCTTGAATGCAAAACAGTGCAGATATAGACAGCACATTGTTTTCCTGTGCTGTTCAATTTCATTTTCAGGCTTTATGCTTTATTTAGTCCTTGCACCCTAAGAGTAGCTGGAAGAGAGACTCAAGCATTTCTGGTCAGTACAAATCCATTTGGGCAAAATGCACTGGAAGAGTCCAAGAAAGGGAAATATCAGCTTGGGTCACTCCTTAGTAGCTCTTTGAGGCCCTTCTTGCAGGCCCAGCTCCTGGTCATGACTTCAACTCTCACACTGCTCTCAGGAAAATTCTGCTGGACTCTTTTTCCTCCTCCTGTTCTGTCCCAGGGATGAGAGAATGGGACCAGAAGTTGGGTGGCATTCTTTCCAGATCCCCAAAGAAAGGCACAGCAGTAAACTGTGAAAATAAGTGCTGTATTTAGTAAAACACAATAGGGAGAGGTCTAGAGACAGCAAATAAATCCCAACTCCCTTCTGGTGCTGGGAACCCCATCTTTGTTCTGCATCGGACAGAACCAGTGGATTTACCCAAGTCACACTGTGCAGACCCTTTCCATAGAAGCTCCATCTTCTTTTCACATGAGAGAACTCTGTTTCTGACATTATTCCGTCCAGCACACGGAGCACAGCTGGGCATGGTGCACTCCAGCTGATTCCATTATTGCAGTTCCTCAGGGATAAGGGAAGGGCTTCTCAATTCCTAAATGCAAGGCCCAACACTGCAGACTTGTCAAGCCAAGGATGCAGAGATCGACATATCAGTTGTATTCCATTCACTCCTTCCTACAGTGTTTCAGAGGAAATGTCTTCAGATGCCATTGTCAAAGACACAAGGAACAACACAGTAATAGGTGGCAGGCAGACTGGTTATACAGCAGGCAAATCACATACAAGATTGAAAAACTAAGGGCAGGGAATGTTATGTGCTTAGATTATGATGAGATCATTTTGACAGCCTGTCCTATAGACCCCTCACCACTAAATCGGTGAATTATGGCAAGAGTAAGTGTGCAATAACGTAGGTGGAAAACTAGACGATCTGCTGTGCTCTAACCGTTGTGGCTGCAAGTCAGAGCACAGCTGGGAACAGGAATCAATAAAGGAGTCTCTCACAGATCTGTGCTGAAACAGTACTGTTTGATTTGCCATTAATCTTCAACAAGACTGGACGAAGTGCATTATAAGCATTTATATATACTTCAAAAAGGAGTGTAAAAGTCAAAGTGTCAAAGCCTGATGCTCCACACTCACAGCCGCCCGCCCCGGTGCCGCTGCCGGCCTTTCTCGGGCTCCTCGAGCGGCGACAGCAGCACCACGGGCGGCAGCAGCTGCAGGACCCGGGGCTCGGGAAGCTCTCGGGGTGCCGCGTTCCCGGGCAGCAGCACACGACCCGTTGCCGCTGCCGGGCTTTGGATCTGCGGCAGCGCCGGGCACAGCGTGAGGAGCAGGATTCGGCCGCGTCGTTCTCCCCGACCGTTCCCGTCCTGTCTGCCCTCGCCAGCCCTCCTCTCTACGGATGCTTCAGGAGGACAGCTTGTTTCCCCTGTGCCAGAGGAGGTTTCCCAGCCGTTGCCCAGATCTCCGCCTACACCGCAGAGTCCGGGCTACGCTGCAGTACACGCAAAGCCCAAACCCCGTTACACGCGCACAGGCGCCCAACACTGGCAGCCCGCAGCAAGCCCGAGTGACGCCGGCGCAGGGCGCAGCCCCGGGGCGGAGCTGGCGGCGGCGGCGGCGGGGAGGAGGCGGCGCGGGCGGAGCAGAGCCGGGGCTGGCGGGG
>NW_024965735.1:0-3025 GCF_019238085.1 Lagopus leucura
AACACTACAGGCATATTTGATGAGCTTGCATTCCCCTTCTGTTGAATCAAAGACCTGGGCTGAAATCTTTTTTTCAGTAATTATCTTTTTTTCATTGAAGAAGACCTTCCAATAATTCATAAGCTTTACCTTCATTATCCCGTGTTCGTTTTTATAGTTCCTCATTGCAGAAAACTGATGTGGCCCAATTTCACTAGCCATGACAACACTGAGCAGACTCATCTGTGCTAATAGACACGGCCACAAAGGGGTGCAGAGTTCAGTTGACAGCTACATCCTAGCACAATAATGGTACTCAGGATACTGTAGGAACAAAGTTGTTATCTCCAAATTGTACAAGATATCAGCACTTTTTCCTAACTTCTAAAGCCTCCTCCTACTTCTGTTTACATTGCCTGGCCTCTGTGAATTTGACAACTACTGCCTGTACACACACACACACACAAAAGGGTAATCAGATGACTGTACGAGGCTTGTGAGATTTCTAATAATGTCTCTTACCCATTCTCCAGGGAAACCAAAGACTTCCCTATGTGTTGGATCTTTTTTACATATCAGGCCCTCTTTTTGCCTCGGAAGGTTGCCACCCAGAGCAACAGCCCTTCTTTTTTGTCTTGATGGAGGAGCTCACAATATCAGAGACAGGTTGACTATCTCAGGTGACCCTCCAGCCTCTTTCTCTTCCTTTGATATCTCAGAAAAAATATGCAACTTATATTTGCATTAAAAGACAATTTTTCCTTTTTTTGTATCATCAGGAGCACTGGCACTTAGCATTACCTTTTGGGCTTTTGATGACCTAGAGTATAAAGATATCTTTCCTTCAAGTATTTCTGATGTACAGTAAAATCAAATATTTTCCTTTGAGCTGTTTTAAAAGAGTTTGGCAGCATTGAATGTTTTTTGGTACTCAATCCAGTTCTTTGATCTTCCTGCAACATTACCTAATTCTGTTTATAAGTTGTTGTGTTTAAGTGGAAAGAACTGACTTGTGGATAAGACAAAGCAGTACTCCCCTAGCATCTGATTCACCAACTGCTCTTGCATACATGCAGTTTCTCCAAAGGCGATAAAGGATTACATATTTTCTATGAGAATTCTTTTTTTGCCTTTGAATATACAAAATCTGAACATCCATGCTGCTTGTGATTTCATGCTCCTTCTGAAAATTCTTGCTTTTCTCCAGACAAGAAAACGTATATTTGTGTGATCCGTGTTTTAATATTTTTGGATAAAGTGATGACCGTTAGTCTTCTCAGTAAGACTGACATTCACTAGCTAATTTTTCCATAAGAGCGCAATTTATTATTCTTGATATGATTTATTATGACATATTCTTGATGATGATTTAATATTCTTGAGATGTAGTTAATATAGCAAGGCTAGAAATGATGGAAGCCACACCGAGCTTGGTCTCTACTTTAAAGGTATCATTTTAAATCGTATGTATTGAAAGTGAAAATGCCTAGTCATTTCTGTAAGCTAGTTGAGCTTATTTTGATAGCATACGTTTAAAGCGTTGATCTGAATGATCTTTTGTAAAAGCTGGTGATATTCAGAAGGCAGACACCTTTGAAGTCTATAGAATAATATCACTCAGTTATACCAGTTATTAATCCACGTTTGCTGATGTGACTCATCCTTTTAACTGAAGGTTGGGTTTCATTATATTATTGAAGTTAAGGGAAATCAAGTAAAATTGATTTTCAAATGGATTCTAAGATTTCATTTGTGTGTTTAATCCCTCTTTAGAGGAAGACATCATGTCAAGTGATGCAGTTTTACACAGTAGATTGAGGCCATGATCTTGGCTTTATAAACAAATTCAGCAACAGTGGTTGTGAGAATCCATGATTTTATTTTCATGCAGCTTGAATGGTCTTTTCTTACTTTTATTTAATTATTATTACTATTTATTTTTATCATTTTTATTTATTTATTTTTTTAATTTATGCAAGTTCTGAAAATAATCAACTGGTTTTCCCTGGACAAAACAAAACACCATGAGGTTTCCCTCAGGTGGCCTTGGCCTCTTAATTGTTTATTATTACTAGTGGCTTCTCCTCTACTAATCAGTTTGTAGATGAGCTGCTGAAGAATAATGAGGTTTCCTTAGTTGAGTGAAGTATCAGAATATCAGTGAAAAGGTGTCTGTAGTAAATATTTTTCATATTTGCATTAAAGATCCAGCTCTAAAATTAGACTCCTTATCTGGTTTGGACTAACGGGCTTACAGCAGGTCAGAAAAAGACTTGTGTAAATACTAAGGACAGAGAACTTTCTAAAAAGTAAGCAGCTAATCAGCAGTATTTAACCTGTAGGAAAAAAAATTACTGTGCTTTGACTAATTATAGACATATTTATAAGGCCCCATCCATAGAGAATTCAGAGATTTACAGTGCAAGGTAGTAAGAATCCCACATGAATTTTTGTCCTTTTCTCAGAGCTGAAGTTAGAAAAGCACTGGAATGGGCTCCCCAGGGAGGTGGTTGAGTCACCATCCCGGGATGTTTTAAAATCCGTTTGGATGCGGTGCTCAGGAACATCATTTTTCTGATCATACAAAACAGGGCATGACAGTCAGCTGTATGCCAGGGTTGCATGTAAACTGGAGAAGTATGAAAAGGCAACTGCAAATTGCACTATTTGTTACTGAAAGTTGCAAGGAGCAAGATGATCCGTTTTGTACCTTCCTCAAGGCAGTCTAATTTTTCTATTGAGGAAGGTAGGGAAGGAGGTGGTTTCTCTCACTATCTCTGCTATTTTAATGTCCTTCTCTGATTGAACTGTATCTCATTCTTTTCCTGTTCACAGTATGTTGTGCATTTCTATACCACAAGGCTTTTAAATTTTATAACTACCATAAACATAATATAACAAGTTGTTTTTTTCTTTTGTTTGTTTTGGTTTGGATTTTATTTGGTAAGGCTAAAAACCAATTCTACTAAGATTCTAGGCTTGTCCTAGGCATGTCTTGGCTTTTTTAGCTGGTATGTCATCAACTTGCCTATGAGGCTGTGGTGAG
>NW_024965736.1:0-1338 GCF_019238085.1 Lagopus leucura
TTCCTTTTGGGATCCCGAGGTGCGTTCAGCCGTGGATGGGGATGCAGAACATCAGCACGAATCGGGCTCGGACCGAAGGCTGCGTGGGGTCCATGCAGACCCCCCCCCCCCCCCCCCATCCGAGTCCCTGTGCCACCCCACAGCTCCTGCCCTCGTTGCACCACCAGCTGAGCTCTCTCTAAACCCCTCTAAGCCCCGAGCTCTCATTTTTGTGATGGGTTTGGGCTCCAACTTTGATCCCGGATTTGTTCTCTCACCTCATTCCGCAGGTTTTACTGGGACCTCATCATGCTGCTGCTGATGGTGGGCAATCTGATCATCCTCCCCGTGGGCATCACCTTCTTCAAGGACGAAAACACCCCTCCCTGGATCGTTTTCAACGTCCTTTCGGACACTTTCTTCTTGGCCGACCTCGTCCTGAACTTCAGAACGGGCATCGTGGTGGAGGACAACACGGAGATCATCCTGGATCCCCACACCATCAAAATGAAATACCTGAAGAGTTGGTTCTTGGTCGACTTCATCTCCTCCATCCCGGTCGATTACATTTTCCTCATCGTCGATCTGGAGACGCAGGTGGACTCTGACGTCTACAAAACAGCCCGCGCTCTGCGCATCGTCCGCTTCACCAAAATCCTCAGCCTGCTGCGCCTGCTGCGCCTCTCCCGTCTCATCCGCTACATCCATCAATGGGAGGAGGTGGGACCCCCCTCCCCCCCTCCCCCCCGGGGGTCTCAGACCCCTTTCTGGGGGTCCTGCTGTCGGTCGGGGATCCCCCGGCCGTGGGGGCATAGAGGGGGACGGATGTGTTTTCTCTGCAGCTCCTCTCCCTCCCCTTTCCCAGATCTTCCACATGACGTACGACCTGGCCAGCGCCGTGGTGAGGATCTTCAACCTCATCGGCATGATGCTGCTGCTGTGCCACTGGGACGGCTGCCTGCAGTTCCTGGTGCCCATGCTGCAGGATTTCCCCGAGGACTGCTGGGTCTCCATCAACCACATGGTGGTGAGTCCCCAACGCTCCGAGGGTTGGAGCTGCCCCCCATGGCAGCAGTGGGGCGGTTTGGGGCCATTCACAGAATCACAGCATCACAGAATTGTAGGGGTTGGAAGGGAGCTGCAGGGATCATCGAGTCCAACCCCCTGCCAAAGCCGTTCCTACAGCAGGGCGCACAGCTCGGCATCCAGGCAGGTCTTGAACATCTGCAGAGCAGGAGACTCCACCACCTCCATGGGCAGCCTGTTCCAGTGAGCAGTGGGACCATAGGGACATGTTGGGACCCATAGAGATACGTTGGGACCCATAGAGACACATTGGGACCCATAGAGACACATTGG
>NW_024965736.1:1348-4706 GCF_019238085.1 Lagopus leucura
CCATAGAGACACATTGGGACCCATAGAGACACATTGGGACCCATAGACTCCCCCCCCTCCCTGTCCCATTGCTCCTCCCCTCACTGCACAGCCGTTCCTTCGCACATTGCTGCACAACTTCCTATGCTGCATTTCTGGCCGTTTCCCCTCATCCTGTCTCCACTCACCACTGAAAACAGCCTGGCCTCACCATTCTGCTCCCCACACCTCAGATATTATAGACCTGGATCAGCTCCCCTCTCAGTCTTCTTTTCTCAAGGCTGAACAGACCCAGTTCACTCAGCCTTTCTTCATAGGAGAGATTCCTTCGTCCCGTTTCTATCTTGGCTGTTGCTGGAGTTGGATGAAAGGAATTTCATGTCTAAGAACCCCCCACAACCCGTCCCGTGCAGAGCTGTGCCCTCAGCTTGCATCGAATGCTTTCCTTCCCTTGGATGCTTGGGGGTCCGGGCTCTGAGGAGGGGCACCGGGGGGGTCGGGGGGCTCAGCTCCTTCCAGCTGCTCCCTCTCCTTGCAGAACGACTCCTGGGGGAAGCAATACTCGCACGCTCTGTTCAAGGCCATGAGCCACATGCTGTGCATCGGCTACGGCCAGCAGGCGCCCGAGGGGATGACCGACGTCTGGCTGACGATGCTGAGCATGATTGTGGGCGCCACCTGCTACGCCATGTTCATCGGCCACGCCACCGCCCTCATCCAGTCGCTGGATTCGTCCCGCCGTCAATACCAGGAGAAGGTCAGCAAGGGGGGGGGGGCCGGGCGGGGCCCCCATCGTCGGGGGGCTCGTTTGGTCACGACGGGGTCAGGAAGGCAAAGTGCAGCTTGCCCGTCCTTGGCGTGCGCTCAGGAATTGGGGAGGGCGGCGGGATGGACGACGTCGAGTTCGGGGGCAGCGTTGATCTACAGAGGGATCTGGGCAGATTGGATCGATGGGCCGAGGTGACCTGGATGAGTTTCAATAGGGCCGAGTGCGGGGTGCTGCGTTTGGGTCACAGCAACCCCAGGCAACCCTACGGGCTTGGGGAGGAGCGGCTGAAAGCTGCCGGATGGACAGGGAGCTCGGTGCGCTGATGGCAGCGGGCTGAAGGCGAGCCTGCAGTGTGCGCAGGGGGCCGAGAAACCAACGGCGTCCTGGCTGGGATCAGGAGCGGCGAGGGGAGCAGGGAGGTCGTCCTGCCCTGCGCTCAGCGCTTGTGAGGCCTCAGCTCCAGCGCTGGGTTCAGGTTGGGCACCTCGGCGCGGAACGGCCGTGGAGGGGCTGCAGCAGGGCCAGAGGAGGGCAGCGAGGCTGGGGAAGGGCTTGGAGAAGGTGGGCCGTGAGGAGAGAGCGAAGGAACGGGGCTGTTTGGTGCGGGGCAGAGGAGGCTGAGGAGACCTTGCTGCTCTCTGCCAGCGGCTGAAGGCGCCTACGGCACGGCGGGGCTGCGCTCTTCTCCCCGGTGACGGGACGAGGGAAACGGCCTCCATGGCCGGGGGAGGTTTGGGTTGGGCGTCGGGAAGGAGAAGTGCTGTACAGAAAGGGTGGCGAAGCGCCGGAATAATGGGCTGCATGGGGAGGTGGTGGAGGCGCCACGGCCGGGGTGTTTGCGGAGCGTTTGGATGCGGTGCTCAGGGCCGGGGTTGAGCAGAGGGCTGGGAGGCAGGGGAGGACGGTCAGCTGCGTGCCGGACCCGATGGTTTTAAGGCCTTTTCCAACCTGGGGGATTCTACGAGTCTATGGGCTCCCAGTTGGGTTGGGATGAACCATGGGTGGTGCTGGAGCTCACCCAGTGTAGGGGTGAAGTCCTGCCCTCCATCCTGGGGCTGAGCTTTGGGGTGGGAGCTGTGGGGTGGGCATCTCCAGAGCCCCATCACGGCGCCCTCATCCCAACGTGCTCCATGCTGTCCCCGCAGTACAAGCAGGTGGAGCAGTACATGTCCTTCCACAAGCTGCCCGGGGACACCCGCCAACGCATCCACGAGTATTACGAGCATCGCTACCAAGGCAAGATGTTCGATGAGGAGAACATCCTGGGGGAGCTCAGCGAGCCGCTCAAAGAGGTGCAGGATTGGCCCTTGGTGGAGAAGGAGGGCTGTGGGGTCGGTGCTGGGCCGGGCTGCTCCACACTGAGCTGCTCCTCGCCTTACAGGAGATCATCAACTTCAACTGCCGCAACCTGGTGGCCAACATGCCGCTGTTTGCCAACGCTGACCCCAACTTTGTCACCGCCATGCTAACCAAGCTGCGCTTCGAGGTCTTCCAGCCTGGAGATTTCATCATCCGTGAGGGCACCGTGGGCAAAAAGATGTACTTCATCCAGCACGGGGTGGTCAGCATCCTCACCAAGGGCAACAAGGAGACCAAGCTGTCCGACGGCTCCTACTTTGGGGGTGAGGGGATGACAGAATCACAGATGGTTTGGGTTGGGAGCTCGGGGATGGCGAAGCTGCGACCCCACAGCGCCTGCAAAGCCACCGACCTGCCCACGTCTCACAGCAGCCCAGGCTGCCCAGGGCCCCATCCAGCCTGGCCTCCAAGCCCTCCAGGGATGGACGGGGCATCGCAGCCTCTCTGGGCAGCTGTTCAGCCCCTCACCGCTCTCCCAGCACACAACTTCCCTGAGCCCCAGCCTCCAGCTGCCCTCCCTCCGCTTCCAGCCCTTCCCTGCTCTCATCTCCCCTGCCCAAGAGCTGCCTCCCCTCCTGGCTGCAGGCTCCCTGCAGGCGCTGCAGGCTGCACTCAGCTCAGCCCCAGCTCCTCTTCTCCATGCTGAACGAGCCCAGCTCCCTCAGCCTGGCTTTGCAGGGAGCTGCTGCAGCCCCTGCTCAGCCCTGCGGCTCCTCTGGCTCCTCTGCATCAATACGGGATGTGGGAGCAGAGGGAAATGGGAGGCATTCTAACGCTGTGGCTGTGTCTATCCGAGCTCCTGGCGCTGCTCTCTGTCTCCATGCAGCAACGGGGGGCTGCCGGGCCGGTGCTGAGCCCCTCGTCCCCCCTCACCCCCACATCTCTCTCTGCAGAGATCTGCCTGCTGACGCGGGGCAGGCGGACGGCCAGCGTGCGAGCCGACACGTATTGCCGCCTCTATTCCTTGTCTGTGGACAACTTCAACGAGGTGCTGGAGGAATACCCCATGATGCGCAGAGCCTTCGAGACCGTGGCCATGGACCGCCTGGACCGCATAGGTGAGGAGCTGCCCCAAACCCCTCCGTCTGCTCCAGAGGGGTCCAGAGACGAGGAGGGGGGCTGGAGCCCAACTGCAGGGATCTGCTTTGCTGCCAGGTGGGATCTGGGCTGTGCTGGGCAGTGCTGGGCTGTGCTGGGCTGTGCTGGCAGTGCTGGGCAGTGCTGGGCTGTGCTGGGCTGTGCTGGGCTGTG
>NW_024965737.1:0-1114 GCF_019238085.1 Lagopus leucura
CCCCGGCAATTAGGTATAATCTCCTGGGAGGGGAATTTGTGAGTGCACGGGCCAAACAAAGGAGTTTGAAGGCGAATGGCACCACCTGTTCCCTCCCATGGATACTGTCATGCATCTGTCAAAAAAAAAAAAAAAAATAGCCTGTGCTACTGTTTCTATTTTGCTGTGGAGCTTGATCCTGAGGGTACTGTGATGGGATGGTGGTAGATGGATGGGAAAGGGCTGAGGAATGAATTGCTTTCCAGAGATCTTATTCACCAGGTGAAGACCTGCAAACTTAATTTCCCATGATTAACATCCACAAGTAGACTGTGCTCCTTGTGTTCTTCCTTCCTACAGCTCAGCAAAAAGTACGGCCCCATCTTCACAATACATCTAGGCCCCAAAAAGGTTGTGGTGCTCTACGGCTACGATGTCGTGAAAGAAGCCCTAATTGATAATGGAGACACCTTCAGTGGGAGAGGAGTACTGCCTATGCTTGAAAAACTCTTCAAGGGCATAGGTACTTCCCTGGTACTATTGCCATACAGAACTGATCATGTCCTTGGTACAGGAATGCACCTGTAAGGGCACTGGAGGAGCGACTGGTGGACTTCAAGTCCTACATTTACACATATAAATGAGGAATAAAGTATTAAAAGCCCAACTCAGTCCTTGGACCTAGCAGTAGGTGGAGAACTGTTTAAGGTCCTAGGCTGGCTCCAGGGAGTTCCTTTCAATTTTCAGCACCTTCACATTCTGGGTGAAGTGGTTAAATGGTTATTCCATGGTATTATTTTTTTATGATCCCCCCCATGGCCCTCCTTTCCCCCCCCGTCGCTGATGTATTCAGTGATGATACAGTGTGTGAAGGTGCATCACTGAGCACTTGGGAGATTTTGGGAAATTGTAACCACGTTGACTTTAGTACCAGTGGTGCCTTTTTATTGACAGCCCAGTGTCATTT
Source organism: Lagopus leucura (assembly GCF_019238085.1). Lineage (NCBI taxonomy): Eukaryota > Metazoa > Chordata > Aves > Galliformes > Phasianidae > Lagopus > Lagopus leucura. The sequence continues at coordinate 947 of NW_024965737.1, forward strand.
CTCTTATTCTGGAAATAAACAATGGTGCCTTGGTCAGATTGGTCAATTTGTCACCTCCAGAACTGCAGGAATGTTAGGGTCTGGAGCACACAGCAATTGTTGTACATACTTATTCCAGAAAAGGGGTGTGAGGGGCAGAAAGCTTACTTCCTCATGGAGGTTTGTTGT
>NW_024965738.1:0-977 GCF_019238085.1 Lagopus leucura
CCCATCCCATCCCATCCCATCCCATCCCATCCCATCCTCTCCCATCCCATCCCATCCCATCCCATCCCACCCCATCCCACCCCACCCCATCCCCTCCCTTCCCCTCCCATCCCGTCCCCTCCCATCCCATCCCTCCCCTCCCCTCCCCTCCCATCCCACCCCATCCCCTCCCACCCCACCCCACTCACAATGCCATGCCAACACATCCCATCCCAACCAAATTCAACGCAGCCCCACTGTCCACCCCACCTCCCTCACAATCCCATCCCACCCCAACCATCATGCCCACCCCAATTTGGGTGCACCCATTCCATCTCCATCCCACCCCAACCACCGTGTCCACCCCACTGTGGCCATCACCCATTCTACCCCAACCATCACATCCATGCCACCACAGCCATCGCCCATCCCTCCCCCATCCCACTCCAATCATCATGTACATCACGATTTGAACACGTCCATCCCTCTTCCATCCCACCCCAACCGCTGTGGCCATCGTGCTTCCCACCCCAACCACCACATCCACCCCACCACAGCCATCACCCATCCAATCCCCGTCCCACCACAACCACCACATCCCCCCCCATTTTGGTCGTCACCCATCCCACCTCAACCATCACATCCGTCCCACTGTGACCATCACCCATCCCGCCCCAACCACCACATCCCCCCCAACTTGGTCATCACCCCTCCCTCCCCAGCCATCATGTCATCACAACTCGGGCACATCCATCCCTCCCTCCATCCCACCCCAACCACCATGTCCGTCCCATCACAGCCTTCACCCATCCCGCTCCCATCCCAAACCAACCACAACATGCAACCATCACAACCATCACCCATCCCACCCTCACCCCACCCCAACCACCGTGTCCCTCCGATCCCAACCACCACATCTACCCCACCGCAGCCATCACCCATCCAATTCCAAACCACCACATCCCCCCACCTCGGTCATCACCCATCGCACCCCAACC
>NW_024965738.1:987-12620 GCF_019238085.1 Lagopus leucura
CATCCATCCCTCCCTCCATCCCAACATCCACCCCATCACAACCATCACCCACCCCAACCACCGTGTCCATCCCACCACGGCCACCAGCCGCTCTACCTTGGCTTTCCCGGTGCTCTGCAGGACACGCACCAAGGTGCCAGCGAGCTCCTCCTTGTGTCTCACGGCGATGGTGGGCTCCAGGCAGGCGCACAGCTCCCGATAGTGGAAGGTGATGAACTCAGCCAGCTCCTTGTAGCGTACGATGGGCAGCACCCTCACCTCCCGGTACCTCCCGCGCACCCGCACCGCCGGCGCCCGTTCGTCGCCTCCATGACTGCTCAACGGGTACCAGCGCTCCAAGGGCTGCCGGGCAGCCGCCAGCTCAGCCAAAGGGACGGTGACAGATGCCACCGGCTGGCTGGGGTGACCCTGATCGTCACGGTAAAGCGAGAGGGTGAGGGCTTGGGAGGGCGGGAGGGCGGCCAGCTGGAAGAGCTCGCCCCAAAAGAGCTCGCCGTCGGGACCGGCTGCTTTGGCGGTGGTGCGGGCGAAGAGCGTGCCGTCCAGCTGGAGGTGACACCGCAGGCGGCGGCGGGGCGGCAGGTCCCGTGCCTCGTACACCCACAGGCTCAGCCCCAGCTCCAGGCGCTCGCAGTTGTCCTGGGGATGGGAGGGGACAGTGGGGACGTGGGGGGATAGGAGGGGACGTGGGGCAGGTGGGGAGGTGAGACTGGATGGGAAAGGAGGGCTGGATTAGAAGCAGGGAGCAGGAAGGGACACTGAGGGCAGGAGGGGACTTGGGGGACAGGAGGGGACACGGATGCATAGGGATAGGAGGGTACCTGTATCCACAGGACAGGAGGTGGCAGTGGAGACAGGAGGGAAGATGGGGGGCAGGAGGAGATGTGGAACAGATGGGGGTGTGGGACTGGAAGGGAAAGTAGGGCTGGAGAAGAGCCGGGGGCCCGGGTGCTCGCCCGGGGGAAGAAGGAGCCGTGGGGGCATAGGGGACAGGAGAGGACATGGGGGACAGGAGTTGGCACTGGGGACAGGAGGGGACTTGGGGGACAGGAGGGTACACAGGAGGCATGGAGGGGAATTGGGGACATAAGGGGATATGGAGCATGCAAGGGGGAAATGAGGACTTGGGGTACATGAGGGAGCATGGGGGAAAGGATTTCGATGACTGCTGTGGTCCTTTTCAAGCCAGCCCACTCGATGATTCTGTGGTTCTATGATATGGGGGACAGGATGTGGCACTGGGGACATGAGGGGAGTGGACAGGATAGGAGAGGATGTGGCGGACATGAGGGAACATGGGAGATAGGAGGAGGCCTTGGGGACAGGAGGGGTCACAGGGGACACAAAGAGGCCTTGAGGACAAGAGGGGATATGCGATCTGGAAGGAACACAGGGGACTGGAGGGGATACGAGGGATGGGAGGAGACACAGGGATATGGATGGCCAAATACTTCAGGACACAAGAGGATGGCCAAATCCACAGAGGGACAGCAGGACACAAGGGGACACAATGGGGACAGGGCCTGTGGGAGGTCCCTGAGGGTCCCACCTTGTTGGGCTGCACCGTGCGGCGCAGGTTCTCAATCCAGCGGTCGCGTTCAGCCAAGGAGCTGCACCCGAAGGAGTGGCTGTGCCCACCTGTGATGATCTGCAGACAGGGAGGGGGTCAGGGGGCACCTGGGGGCCTGTGCTGAGGTGCCCTGGGTGCCTCTATAGGTCCAGGGTACCTTTGGCGCCCTGATAGGGTGCCCTGTGTGCCCTGGGTGCCTCTACAGAGTGCCCTGGGTGCTCTGGATGCACATCCAGGATTTCTGGGGTGCTCTGGGTGACTCTGCAAGGTACCCTGGGGTACTTTGGGTGCCTCTATAGGGTGTATGTATGGGCTGCTCGCCTTGCCCTTCCCCCAGCACCACTACCTGGAAGCAGAATTTCTCGCCCACGATGCTGCCGTGCACAGGACGCACGATGACATTCTCCCCGCTGAGGTCCAGCTCGGCTGCGCTGGGTGCTGGCAGCAGGGACTCGTGGGAGCCGCTGCGGCTCGGGGCTCTGTGGCAGACACAGCTGTCACCAAAGACCCTCCACGCTGCCCCTACGCTGTCCCCACCACCTTCATACCTTTCTCCATCTGTGCCGACCGCCACTGAGCTCTCATTTTTGGACACGATGCGACCTTTCCGCTCCCGCAGTCGCTTCCACAACAGTCCCTGTAGGGTGGGGATGGAGGGACAACGGGTGACCCCGAGGTACAGTGTGACACCCGTGGGTGACACTGGGACCCACCTTCACGTTGCTGAACTGCGAGGTGGTAGAGCCGTCGCTGTCGGTGCCTTTCCCCACTGCCCTCGCACTCCTCTCCTCGGTGTCTGTTGGGGTGGCCCAGGTTAGACCCCAAAACCACAACGGGGTGCGGCACCCACCTCCCCAAAAAGCAGAGGGAAGCACGGCCACGCATTGGGTGCAGCCCACTGGTGGGTGCATCGGCGTGCAGGGGGGTCAAGCTGGGCTTGGGGTCTCACCGTGCGCCACACACAACAGCCAGCGACGGGGGCCCATGGTGGCAAGGAAGCCCTTATCAGGAGGATCAGCGCACAGGGAGGAAGCGGTGACGGCGCACGGAGGGCCTCGCGCAGGGGGCTTCCTCCACACTGGGGTGTGGGGCACAACGCGCAGTGCAAGATCCACAGCGCAAGACGCACGAGTGGGGCGCGACGATGCGCAATGCACAGCTCAAGGCACGGGGCGAAGTGCGGGGCGTTGGGACACAGAACGCAAGGTGCGTGGCACAGGACGCGGCGCACGGCGCGGTGGTGCACGGTGTGCAGGGCATGGCGCAGAGCACGGAGGCGTTTGTGCGTGGCGTGGTGCGCAGTGCAGGGCGCGGTGCGGTGCGTGGTGGGAAGCAAAGCGCACGGCATGGTGTGGCATGCCCCAGGAGCTGCATTGGAGCTTGCACCAGTGCATGCAAACGCCCCGCGTTGTCGGCTCACCGGTGTCCCTCCTGCCACCCACTGGGTGAGGGCTGCTGCTCTCAGAGCTCCCGGTCCGGTTCCTGCTCCTGCTTGAAGTCTGAGGATGCAGAGAGGGGGTCAGGGACCAAATGCCCAGCACCCCGTGCACCCCATAACGTAAGGGGGTCCTCACCTCCTCGTCCCGACCCACGTGGATCAGCTGTCTGTCTACCAGTGAGAAGTTGGAGACGTCCCACACTGTGACATCGGGTGCCGGAGGCATTGGGATGGAGCGGGCGCCGTGGGTGCTCTCTGGGGCTGGGGGGGGGGGGGGTGGAGCAGAGGGGTCAGGAGCACCCAAGGGCCCTCGTTGTGTCCCTGTGTCCCATGGTTGGCATTTAGTGCTGCTGTGACTGTGCTGCAGTAGGTGTGACAGTGTCGTATGGTTGGGGTGGCGGAGCCGGGGGACACGGGGACACTGCCGTGCCACCATCATGGGGGCTGTGATGCCAAAGGCCACATGGCTGTCGTGTCACCGCTGGTGTGGCGATGCTGGAGGACAAGTGGCCATGGAGGTGCTACCATGAGGATGGCAGGGGATGTGGCCGCGGCCGCACCACCATTGCTGCGGGGATGCTGAGGAGCGCATCCCGTTACCCTGTGCTTTCCAGACCGTCACCCATCCCCACTGCCTGCCAACACATCAAACCCAGCTCTTCTTCCTCCAACCCATCACCCGTCTCCGCTGCCCACCGCCCACTGTCCCTCCAGCCCCTTATCCACCATCTTTCCCCATCACTCATCACAATCCTTCATCCAGCATCACCACCCATCACACCCAACCAGCACCCACAAGGCTCTGCACCCCAAACCATCACCCATCTCCACCTCAGCCCATGACCACCACCCCCATTTCCATCCCACTCCCATCCTCATCTCCATTCCACCCCCATCCCATTCCCATTCCATCTCCATTCCTCTCCCATCTCATCCCCGTCTCCGTCCCCAACCACATCCCCATCCTCACCCCCAACTCCATCCCCATTCCCATCCCCACCTCACCCCCATCTCCATCTCCATCCCACTTCCATCTTGTACCCATTCCATCCCCTCCTCAATCCCAGCTCCTCCCCACACAAATCCCATTCTATCTCCATCTCCATCCCACCCCCATCCACCCCGATCTCGTCCCCATCCCCACCCCCAACAACATCCCCATCCCACCCCCCTCCTCATCTCCATCCCGCTCCCACCTCATCCTCATTCCATCCCCGTCTCATTCCAATCCCACTCCCATCGCATCCCCATCCCCACCGCCCCAAACACCCCCATACCTGGGATGCCCTCGTGGGACCCCTTCTCAGCCCTGGCCCCGTTCTCCACGTATCCCTTCTTCTTGGACACGGAGCGCAGGTATTTCTGCAGGGTGCCTTTGCCACCCTCGGGGCTGCGTGGCTCCTTGACCACCTTGGAGGGCGCCGAGAACGCCCTTTGGAAGAGGGACCGACGGGCACTGGCTTTGGGTGCCCCCAGGTTGGAGCTGCCCTTCCCAACGCCGTCGTCGAGGCTCTCAGACTCGGGTTGGCTGTAGGAACGCTTCCAGCCCTGCAGCCGGCTCCAGTGCCGACCACCCGGGGTCGCACTGCACCGCTCGGGGTCCCGCTCGCCCACGGCTGCTGCCGTTCGCCATCTGTACGTCTTCAGCAGCGTTGGTGGCTCAGCATTTTGGGGGGGCTTCTCCACTTCCATCTGTGGGATGGAGTGAGCCGCCCCAGCACCCCAACTTAGGTGTCCTCATCCAAGCACCCCTACTGGGGCACCCGTACCCAGGCACCCTAATTTGGGCACTCCTATCCCAACACTCCAATTTGGGTGCCCCCCATCGCAGCACCCCAGTTTGAATGCCCTCATCCAAATCGTCCCCATTGGGGGACCCCTACCCAGGCACCCCAAGTTAGGCATCCAAGTTCTAGCACCTCAATTTGGGTGCCCTATCCACACACCTCCATCCCAGCACCTCAATTTGGGTGCCCTATCCACACACTCTCATCCCAGCACCTCAATTTGGGTACCCTATCCACACACCCCCATCCCAGCACCCCAATTTGGGTACCCTATCCACACACCCCCATCCCAGCACCTCAATTTGGGTGCCCTATCCACACACCCCCATCCCAGCACCTCAATTTGGGTGCCCTATCCACACACCCCCATCCCAGCACCTCAATTTGGGTGCCCTATCCACACACCCCCATCCCAGCACCTCAATTTGGGTGCCCTATCCAGGCACTCCTATCCCAGCACCTCAATTTGGGTGCCCTATCCAGGCACTCCTATCCAGGCATCCCAATTTGGGCATCCACCTTCCAGCACCCCTATTTTGGTCCCGCTGTCTAAGCATTCCCACTGGGGCACCCCAATTCCAGCACTCCTATTTGGGTGCCCCCATCCAGGCATCCCCATAACAGGTGCCCTAATCTGGGGACTCTCTATCTCAACGCCTCCATTTTGGGGCACTCTGGTATTGCTACCCCATTTGCACACCTCTTTTTGGGTACCCGTATCCAGGCACCCCCACCCAGGCACCCAGGCACCCCTATTGGGGTCAATCGTGTGTGATCATCCCTGTGTGGTTTCCAGCACCCCAATTTGGGTGCCCCCATCCAAGCATCCCTTCCGGGGGTGCCCACATTTCAGTACCCTCACCCAGGACACTCCATTCAGGCACCCTTGTGTGGGTTTCCCTTATCTGGGGGGCTCTATCTGAACACCCCCATCCAGATACCCTCATTGGGGAACCCAATATCACTGCCCTGTTTGCACACCCCTACTGGGTTACCCCTGCGTGGGCATCCCTGTAGGGGTACCCCCATCTCAGCTCCCCTATTTGGGTGCCCTTATCTGTGCACCCACCCCCCAGACACCTCAATTTGTGTGCCCCTATCCAAAAATCCCAAACTGGGTCACCCCTTTGTGGGCACCCCCATAGGAGTTCCCCCCCCCCCCCCCCCCAGCACCCCTCTTTTGGGTGCCTCCATCCAAGCACTCCTCACGAGGCACCCACATCACAACACCCCCCATCCAGGCGCCTTTATTGCGGCACCCCCATATTGACACCCCAATTGCACGCTCCTAATTGGGTGCCCAAATCCAGGACACCTCATCCAGGAACCCCCACTCAGATTCCTTTGTTTGATTGCCCCTCTGCTGCCACACACCATCAGCACCCCCTTGAAGACCCCTCCACACACACCCAGACACCCTTATTGGGACACCCCTACATCTCTGCCCCTATTTGGGTGCCCCTGCCTGCCCACACCCCCCTCCCAGAACGAGGGGACCCATAAAGGGGGCGCCAGGGTGGAGGGGGGGGGTGGGTGGGGAGTGGAAAACAACCCCCAGGTGGGACTGCCAGGGTGGGCTGCCCAAACCGAGAGGGATGCCAGGATGAAGATATCCGAGGATGGGCGCTGAGCGACCGCGGGGTGGCCACAGGGTGGCACCCCCCGACCCCATATCCATGGGACACGCCGACCCCCATCCCTTTGCACCATCCCAATCCTGGGATGCGTATCAGATTGAGACACAGAGCCAGCGGGGCGCGGTGACAGCGCTGTAGGGTGACACCTGTGGGTGGCCCCACTGCCACCCCATCCCCGGGCGCAGGCGGTGCCGACGATGCTTCCGCGGCTGCGGCTGCCGCGCGTGCCCCCCCCCCCCCCCCCCCCCCGCGTCTCTGCCGCGTTTCCTCCCGCCATCTGCACCCTGTGCATGGCCCCACAGCGGGCTGGGGGGAGCCCCGAGGGTGGGAGACCCCCCCCCGAGGGTGGGAGACCCGAGGGTGAGCGTAGCACTAAGGGGTTGCTCGTGGGGCTTGGACGATCCTCATCGTGGTGACACCACGGGCTGCAGGCTCCCATCAATTTGGGGGTCAGCACCCAAAGGGTGACCCAGGGAGGGCGCCCCCACCTTCAGGGATGCACCCCCACCCTGGGGGTGATGCCAGTGCTTTTGGGGCCTATGGGGTGCTGCTAACTTTCGGGGTCTTTGGGGTGCAAACCGTCCCACCTAGCGGCACCCCAGCACCCCATCAGCACGGTGCTGCTCACCCCAGCACCCCACATCCCCACGGCTGCTCCCAAGGATGGAGCGTCCCCTTGGGGTGCCCCCTCTCCCCTCCCCCCCCCCCCCCCTCCGTGTGCCCCCAACCCCGCCATACCTCGCCGCTCGCTGCCTCCTCTGACACCCGGTTCCTGCCGTGGCTTCCCCATGTGACCCAGCAGGAGTTTCAGTCACACCCTCACCTCCGCCTCTGCCCCAATGATGTTATCTGTGCGCCCAGCCCCAATGGATAACACTCGGCCGCAGCCCCGGGGGGGCACCGAGCAGCTGAGCCCCCCCCCTTCCCCCCCCAGAGCACCGGGTATTGGGGTCACAGCGGTGACCGGAGTAAAGGCTGTCATTAGGTTTCAGAGTGAACAGGAATCGGAGATGGAGGTGTTGGAGCGCTGTGTGCACACACGGCTTATGGAGTCCTACATGGGCTGGGTGAGAGGGGGCAAGCCTTGAAAGGTCTGGGGTGGGCATGGGTGTCCTCAGGGTGGGCTACGTCTGGGTTCTCCCCTTGTGCTGTAAGGGAGGCACAAGGATTGTGGGTACACATGTAGAGCCCCATTCTGCCTCCCCGGCCCGTGCCTCAGTTTCCCTCCTGCTCTCCAGAGGTCACCCCGAGCAGCTATCCTGGCACTGACTTTATTATGGGATGTTTGAGGCCGTGGGCCATGGTCTGTTGGGAGCAAGCCAGGACTGGTCCACACCATTCTGGAGACCAGTGTCCTGGTCTGGCATCCTTGGGTTGGGGTCCATGTGGACTGGGATCCTTCCGGTCTGGAATTCATTGGGTTGGAGTCCATATGGAGCAGAGTCCATCTGTTCTGACATCCACTGAGTTGGGCTCCATGCGGACTGGGGAATTTCTGATCTGGAATTCATTGGGTTGGGGTCTTTATGGACCAGGGTCCGTCTGGTCTGATATCCATTGGGTTGTTGTCCACACAGCCTGGGATCCACGTGGTCTGACTTCATTGGGTTGGCATCCCCATGGGCCAGGCTCCACGCAGATTGGAATCATTGGGATCGAGTTCTTACGGTGTCCGTCTGACCCCCATCAGACCACGATCCATGCAGACCGGGATCCAACCTTCGCAGCACCCACGCAGACCAGCACCCATGGGGCCAATCCTCACTGAAGAGAAGACAAGGAACCATGGTCATCCCCAGCATCCCCCACACTTCCCCCAACCCTCCACCTCCGGCACACCAGAGTGAGCCAGAACCCCGACCCCAGCAATGTCACAGGACCCAGTGCCCACCTTGAAGCCGTGCCAGGTTTGGATCTCCTGGAACAGGGCATCCCCGGGGCAGCTGGTGTTCACCATTTGCCTGTGGCCATGCAGAGTGTAGTTCTGGTGGAGCCACCCAGCCCTCACGGCACACGGTATGAGGCCATCGCGCACCAAAGCGATGGCTTGGGGATCCGGCAAGCTGGCTGAGAAGTTGCCCACGTAGCCCACTCCGTAACCCTTGGTGTTGTGACCTCTGGTATGGGCACCCACCCAGTGCCAACCTCGCCCTTGGTAAAGGTATCCATCCGAACCCACCACGAAGCTGTGGGCACCCAATGCTGGTCAGCCCAACGTTGGTCAACCCCATATTGGTCAACCCAGTGTTGGTCAACCCAATACTGGTCAACCCAGTATTGATGAACCCAATGCTGGTCAACCCAGTGTTGGTCAACCCAATATTGGTGAACCCAATGCTGGTCAACCCAATGTTGGCCAACTCAATGTTGGTCAACCCAGTGCTGGTCAACACAATGTTGGTCAACACAATGTTGGTCAACCCAATGCTGGTCAACCCAATATTGGTCAACCCAGTGTTGGTCAACTCAATGTTGGTCAACCCAGTGCTGGTCAACCCAGTGTTGGTCAACCCAATGTTGGTCAACCCAATATTGGTCAACCCAGTGTTGGTCAACTCAATATTGGTCAACCCAGTGCTGGTCAACACAATGTTGGTCAACACAATGTTGGTCAACCCAACGTTGGTCAACCCAATGCTGGTCAACCCAATATCGGTCAATTCTGTGTTGATCAACCCTACCTTGGTCAATCCTACATTCCCCTCCAGTCACAGGGACCGTGGTGGGTTCACTGTGACACCAGTCTCACCTGTAGCCGATGTCATCCCAGCCACGGGTGTCCTGGTGGAAGAGCTGCATGGAGCGCATGTCGCGGGCACAGGCGGCGAAGGAGCGGCATGGGGCGCTGGGCACGAAGGTGTGGTGGATGTAGATGGAACCCAAAGGTGGGGACAAGGGGCTGGGGGTGCCCCGGTAGGGACGGGCACCCCACATGCAGCGGGGGATGATGGCTGGGCACTCTGCGAGGGAAGGCAGGGGGTGGTTGTGGGGGTGTATTTGGTCTTGGGAATGTGGAGTTTGGGGAGTTCCTTGGTTTGGGGATACTGCTGAGTCCACCTGGGGTCACCTTGTCCAGGGGACAGGGAGAATCTTGGCTGCCATGGCTTTGTCCAGCATCCAGGGACACCCCTCCGGAGGACACTGGTGTGTCCATCTAAAAACCTGACATGTGGGGACACACTGGTGACCAGCAAGGGGATGTGGTGTTGCCTATCCATGGGCCACCGACTAGAGACAAAGCAGTACCCATGCAGGGGACGTGATGGTGTCTATCCTTGGGCCACCAACTGGGGATGCACTGATATCCACCTAGGGGACGTGGCAACGTCCATCCAGGGACCACCAGCTAGAGGCAAACCGGTGTCCATCCAGGGGATAAAGAGGTGTCTACCCAAAATCTACCATCTGGGGACTCAGTGGTGTCCGTCCAGGGAACACACTGGTATTTGGCCACGCCATTCCGTGTGTCACCATGAGCACAGTGACACCTCCCCTGGGATGCCCCCGGCTTCACTCAGCACCCTTCCTATTCCCACCAGCCATTCCAGCACCCACCAGCCATTCTTAGCACCCATCTCAGCAAACATCACCCATCCCAACATCCACCCCAGCACCCACCACCATTCCCACCACCCATCATCCACCACCCACACCAGCACCCATCCCTGTCCCCATCCCACCATCCGTCCTAACATTCACCTGATCTCCGTTCCCACCACCCATCCCAGCACCCAGCACCCATCCCAGCCCCCATCCCAACACCGTTCCCTCCTCTTATCCCATCACCCACCCCAACACCGTTCCCAGCACCCATCCCTGCCCCCATCCCACCACCCACCTCCCACCCCAACCTTCACTTTGGGCCCCTACTCACCAACATAGACCTCCATGAACTCCCGTGCTGCCCGATGAGCGATGCCCGCCTCCTCCTCCTCCCCAAATTCCTCCAGGAGCTCACAGGTGGGTGACAGCCCCCTCAGTACCCTCAGCATCGCCACCACCTCCTCCTCCAACTTTCCCACTGCCGTCAGCGCCCCGAAATCCTGACGCCGGCGGCTGCTGTGAGGCCACCCTCTTATGATCCCATTCTCCACACCATAATATCTCCGGAATAGGACGGAGAGTGGGATGGGTTCTTCAGCCAAGCGCGTGCCCAACAGCACCCCATCCATCGCCCCGTTGGCAACAACGTCAGGGACGAGCGACGGGGGACCCAATGGGGTGAAGTTTTGTGGGTTGTCCACGTCATCCCAACAGCCATCGGGTCCCAGGGCTGCCGTCCCGTTGACCCGTGCCATGAGGAAGGATGTCCCAAGAGCTTCGGCGATGGTGACGGCATAGAGAGCATCCAGAGCAGCCCAGTTGGGTTGATCAATGGGGCCGGGCCACCCCGCTGCCCTCTTCAGCCCCACTTCGATGCCGGCGAAGAGCGGTGCCAACGCAACGGTGGAACCATCGGGTGCCAACACCAGGCCGTGCTCTGCGGTGGTGTTGGGGTGGAGGAGGTGGGCGAGCAGCGTCCAGAGCTCGGGGATGGGCTTTGGGGTGGGAGGGGGGTCTCCAAGCAGTGTGTGGCACACGGGGGTCCCGCAGCCCCCCAGCGCCCGCACCAGGGATGGGATGTCCAGGGTGTCATCGACCTCCAGGGATTGTAGGATTGGGATCAACGAGGAGATGTGGCGTGGGAGGAGGGCTGGAGGTGAGACTGGAATGGGGCAGGAAGATGAAAACTGGGGGATGAACACAAAGAAATGGGGAAACACTCGCCCCCTCCCCAAAAAACTAAAAGGGGAAATGGATCTTAAATTGGAGGGATGCACCCGAGGAAAGGGGGGATGGAGCTGAAAAGGGGGGAGGGATGCACGCAGGGATGGGAATGAGCGGGCAAAACAGGGGAGAGTGCACCCAAAATGGGGAGGAGGGGGGGAGGGAGGGTGCACCCCGAGGTTGGGAATGCGCCCATAAGTGGGGAATGCAGGAAAAGGGGAGGGCAGCCAAATAAATGGGAAATGTACCCAAAAAAATAGGGAGGGGGGGAATGCACCCCAAAATGAGGGAAATGTCCCCAAAACTGCATGGGGAGGAACCTGAGGAAAGGGGAATGAGCTCCAAAAAAGGAGGAATGTGCCCAAAGTTGGAGAGGGGCGACCCAAAGAAGGGGGAATTCACCCCAAAAGAGCAAACGTTTCCCAAAGTGGGGG
>NW_024965738.1:12720-16254 GCF_019238085.1 Lagopus leucura
GGGGGGGGGGGGGAGGGGGTGAAACCAAATTAGAGGGTATGGACCCCCAAAAGGAGGAATTGACTCCAAAAAAGGGAGGAATGGCCCCTCAAAAGGGGGTAGGGTGGGGTGCAGTGTGATGCCGTGTGGTGCCATGTGTTAGCATGTTGTGCCATGTGATGCCATGTTGTGCCATATGGTGCCATGTGGCTCTGTGAGGTGCCATGTGTTGCCATGTGGTTCCGTGTGGTGCCATGTGGTGCCGTGCAATGCTGTGTGGTGCCCTGTGTTAGCATGTTGTGCCATGCGATGCCATGTGATGCCGCATGGTGCCGTGTGATGCCATGTGGTGCCATGTGTTTGTTAGTGTGTGGTGCCATGTGGTGCCGTGTGGTGCCATGTGGTGCCATGTGATGCCATGTGTTTGTTAGTGTGTGGTGCCGTGTGGTGCTGTGTGGTGCCATGTGGTGCCGTGCAATGCCGTGTGGTTCCACGTGTTAGCAAATTGTGCCATGTAGTGCCATGTGGTGCCATGTGTTAGCATGCAGTGCCATGTGGTGCCATGTGGTGCCATGTGATGCTGCATGGTGCCATGTGGTGCCACGTGGTTCTGTGAGGTGCCATGTGGTGCCATGTGTTAGCATGTTGTGCCATGTGGTGCCATGTGATGCCATGTGATGCCATGTGATGCCGCATGGTGCCATGTGGTGCCACGTGGTTCTGTGAGGTGCCGTGTGTTGCCATGTTGTGCCATGTGGTGCCATGTAACGCCGTGTGGTGCCACGTGGTGCCAGACAGCGGCACGTCGAGCTGCCACAAGGCAGTGCAGTGTCCCCGTGTCCCTTACCTGCTTGGGTGCGGGCGCTGAGCACCGCCAGCAGCAGGAGGACAGCAGCAGCAGTAGCAGCAGCAGCAGAGCAGAGCATGGTGCCCTATGGACTTTGTCCCACCCCGCGGTGTCACGTGGGCGCTGTGCCCTGTGTGCTCGGGGGGGGGGGGGCAAAATGTGCACATGTGCGTGCCGTGTGTGTGCAGTGGGTGCACACGTATGTGTGCAACGTATGTGCACTGTGCGTGCCTGCACATGGGTGTCTGTGAAAGGGAGGTTTGCATGTGTGAGCTCGTGTGCAGGCATGGGGTGCACGTTTGCACACATGCACACGCGCAGGTGCCTACATGCACGCGTGTGCACGCGTGTTCCTGCTGCATTGGTGCACACAGCGCTGTCACACCCAGCTCCTGCACGACTGGTCGAACTGGATCCCAGCGTGGGGGTGGGGTTGATGCAGAAAGCACAGGGATTAAGGGGAGGGAGGGAGGGATGGAGCTTCCAGGACACATGCATGGTGTGAGGATGGCACCGGGACACGCGTGGAGGGGACAACGCCACCGGGACACACACGGTGGCACAATGGCACCGGGAAGCACGTGGTGACACCACATGACAACAACGTCACACCGTCACCCCGACCTTCGCCCCTGTTTCGGTGTCACTCACCAGCAGTGACGATGGTGCCGTCCTGGCTGCTGGTGGCCCTGCTGGTGACCCTGCTGGTGGTCTGGCTGAGGGATGCAGCGGCTGCTGTCACCCGTTTCCGGGCCACCTGCCAGCAGCTGCGTCACTTCCCTCTGCCACCATGGCGCAGCTGGCTGCTGGGACACACCGGGATGGTGAGGGGGAGCGGGTGGGGGGTGGCATGGGGGTGACAGCAGGGACGGGGTGGTGGCATTTATGGGGTGACAGAGGGAACCAAGTTGTGGTACTTAGGGTGATGGTAGGGAGAGAGCGGTGGCTCTTAGAGGGGACAGAGGGGACAGAGTGGTGGCACTTGGGGAGGTCACAACGGGGACAGGGACAGGGTGGTGGCACTTGGGGAGGTCACAATGGGGACAGGGACAGGGTGGTGGCACTTGGAGTGACAGCAGGGACGGGGTGGTGGCACTTATGGGGCAACAGGGGGACAAGGTGATGGCACTAAGGGAGACAGAAGGACAAGGTGGTGGCAATTGGGATGACAGCAGGGACAGGACAGTGACACTTATGGGGTGACAGAGAGGACAGAATGGTGGCCCTCGAGGGGGCATTGCAGCACTAGGGTGGTGGCATGTAGCAGGGACAGAGGGGACAGGATGGTGGCACTTAGGGTGACAACAGGGACAGGGCAGTGGTGCTTAGGGGGTGATAAAGAGGATGGAGAAGTGACACTTGGAGTGGTCACAGCAGGGACAGGGTGGTGGCACTTAAGGGGAGATAGCAGCAGTAGGGTGGTGTGGTGGCACTTAGCAGGGTTGGGGGGACAGGATGGTGGCACTTAGGGAGTGACAGCAGGGACAGGGTGGTGGCACTTAAGGGGGACAGAGTGGTGGCACTTAAGGGGGACAAAGTGGTGGCACTTGGGATGACAGCAGGGACAGGGTGGTGGCACTTGGGGTGGTGATAGGAACAGGACAGTGACACTTGAGGGGGTACAGTGGTGACAGAGTGGTGGCACTTGGGATGATGGCAATGGCAGCATAGTGGCACTTGGGCTGTTGTTACCTGGAGTGACAGTGGGGACAGGGCAGTGACACCCTGGGGGTGACAGCGGGGACATGGGGGTGGCCATATAGATAAGTGACAGTGGCACACGGGTGGGTGACAGAGGGGACACAGCGCTGGCACGGAAATGTGACCCCGAGCCCATCCATGACCTTGGGGACAAACACGTCCCCAAGGTTGGATGCAGCCCTGGGGACAGCCAGGCGTGTCCCCACGTGCGTCCCTAACGGCGCAGGCACGGAACACGGAGGAAGGACTGCAGGATGTGGACAAGATAGTGGCACAGTACCGTCATGGCTGCCTCTGGTGGGTGTCCCCATGGCTGCCGGTCCTCCGCCTCTTCCACCCTGACACCCTCCGCCCCGTGCTGATGGCCTCAGGTAACCCAAGATGTGGGCATGGGGGGACGTGGGGGACACCAACCTATGGGTCCCCATGGCCATCGCCTGGAGGTGCCGCCTGTGCCCAGACGCACATCCTATGGCGGCCATCAAGCTGTCCCCAAGGGTCCCCAGATCCCAAAATATGACCGTGTCCCGCGGTGCTCTGTCTCGCAGCTTTCATTGCCCCCAAGGACAAACTCTTCTATGGGTTCCTTAAGCCCTGGCTGGGTGAGTGGGTGCCCGGGGATGGGGAGGCAGCACCCATGGGTGCCCCCATGAATGGAGCTGAGTGTCCTGCACAGGGGATGGGCTGCTGCTGAGTCGTGGGGACAAATGGGCCCGGCACCGGCGCCTGCTGACACCTGCCTTCCACTTCGACATCCTCAAGTCCTACATCAGCATCTTCAACAGCAGCACCCACATCATGCACGTGAGCCAGACCCTGATTCCTGATCTGCACACAGATCCTGGTTCCTCACCCAGATCCTTGCCCAGATCCCCCAGTTCCTGACCCCATCCTGCGCCCACATCCCAGTTCCTCACCCACATTCTGGTCCCTGACCCAAATCCTCACCCAGTCATTGGTTCCTGACCCCATCCTGCACCCAGATCCCAGTTCCTCACCTGGATCTT
>NW_024965738.1:16264-18263 GCF_019238085.1 Lagopus leucura
GCACTCAAATCCTGATTCCTCACCCGGATTCTGGTTCTTCACCCAGATCTTTGACCAGATGTTGGTTCCTGACCCAAATCCCCACACAGATCCTTGTTCTTCGCCCAGATCCTGACCCAGATCCTGACTCCTGATCCCATCCTGCACCTGGACTCCCATCCCTGACACAGACCTGCACCCAGGCCCTGGTTCCTCACCCAAATCCTGACCCAGGCCCTGTTTCCTGACCTACACCTCCCATACAAACCCCAGCTCCTCGCCCAGACTCAGATTCCTGACCCAGATCCACGCTCATTCCCCAGTTCCTCACCCACACCCTCATTCCTGACTCCATCCTGCACCCAGACCATAGAATCATAGAATGGCCTGGGTTGAAAAGGACCACAGCGATCATCTAGTTTCAAGATGTTTCCAGTCTTTTTTCTAGTTTCAGATCCTCATTCCTCACCTGGATTCTGGTTCCTCACTCAGACCCTCATCCACATCCCAGTTCCTCACCTGGATCCTCACCCAGACCTTGGTTCCTCCCCCACATCCATGCCCACACCCTCACCCAGATCCTCGTTCAGACCCCGATTCCCCACCCTGACCCCAATCCTTGACCCCCACCCACCCTTACACCCCATCCACTGACATCCCCTGCCCTACAGACCAAGTGGAGGGCTGCAGCGAAGGCAGCGGGGGGACCGGTGGGACGGAACATGCTGGAGGACCTCAGCCTCCTCACCCTCGACACCCTCCAGAAGTGCATTTTCAGCCACGACAGCCGCTGCCAGGAGTGAGTGTGGCCCCGTCCCCATGCCAGGGTCCCTCTGGTCCTCATCAGGTCCCCCCAGCTCTGGCTTGGCATCCATCAGGGACCACCCTTACCCTGGCATTGCCCCCAGATAGGTGCCACCACCACTGAATGCCAACATTACACTGCAATGGGGATGGGGTCAGGGTTTGGGTTCTTAGGGTTAGGGTGATTGCACTGCGTTGTGTTATGTTCCATTGTATTGCAACTGGGGTAGGGTTAGGATCACATGGCATGGGATTCCCTTCCCTTCCCTTCCCTTCCCTTCCCTTCCCTTCCCTTCCCTTCCCTTCCCTTCCCTTCTCCTCCCTTCCCTTCCCCTCCCTTCCCTTTCCCTTTCCCCTTCCCTTTCCCCTTCCCCTTCCCCTTCCCCTTCCCTTCCCCTTTGGGATGAAGTTAGGCTTAGGGTTAAGATTAGGGTTAGTCTAGGGTTAAGGTTAAGGTTAGGATAAGGGTTTGAGTTAGGGTTATCCCAAAACACGATCCCCCATTTCCCCACCTCCATCCCAATCCCCCACCGGGGTCCCCTTTGTGCTCTGCCCCCCTCACCTCATCGCTGTCCCCTCAAGCATCACCCCAGCTCGGCCCCGTTGCCACCCCACATCCCCACCACGGCCCCGTTGGTGACACGATGATCCCACGGGGATCCACGCTGTCACGCAGGCGGCGGAGTGAGTACATCGCAGCCATCCTGGAGCTCAGCACCCTGGTGGTGCAGAGGCAGCAGCGCCTGCTCCATTACGCCTCGTGGCTCTACCGGCTCTCAGCCGACGGACGGCGCTTCGCCCGCGCCTGCGCCACGGTGCACAGCTTCACTGCCAACGTGGTGCAGCGCCGGCGCCAGGAACTCAACGGCCTCGGCCATCAGGCATGGCTGAAAAGCAAGCAGGGACGGAGCGCGGACTTCATCGACCTCCTGCTGCTCACCGAGGTGGGGGAAGGGGATGGAGGTTGGGGATGGTGGGGTTGTGGGGGTGATTGGTTGTAGGGTAGTGGCCACAGGGAGCAAGAGGAGGGTTGGGACTATGGAGGTGATTGGCCATAGGGTTGGGGCTATGGGGAGTATTGGCCATGGGGAGGTCACAGTGGCCGTGGAGAGGGTGGCCATAAGGGAATGGATGTTGGCAAGGAAGTGGTGATGGCCAAGAGAACAGCAGTGGTTGTGGGGATGGCTGGCTGTAAGGTGGTGGCCACTAAAGGTCG
>NW_024965738.1:18273-30360 GCF_019238085.1 Lagopus leucura
TGGGGAGGGTTGGTTGTAGGATGGTGGCCATAGGGAGGGCATGGTGGTTATCAGGAGGTCATGGTGTGCAAGGGGAGGGTTGGGACTATGGAGGTCGGTGGCCGTGGGGCTGGGGCTATGGAGGAGGTCATAGGGGCCCTAGGGAGATTGTGGTGAGCAAAAGAAAGGTCGGGACAGCGGAGGAGATTGACTGTAGTGAGGTGGCCGAAAGGAAGGTTGATTGTAAGATGAGGGGGTCAAGAGGAGATGGTGTGCACTAAGGGAATGGTGGTGGCCGTGGGATGTTTTGGCCGTATGGTGGGGGTCACAGCAGGACACTGGTGGCCTTTGGAAGGGTTGGCAGCTGCAGTGTGGTGGCCACAGCGAAAGCCGGCTGTAATGTGGTGGTAGTGACCAGTGGGATGCTGGCGCCATGGGGCTGTAGACTGTTGGCATGAGAACCGTGGTGATCATGAGGGTAACAGTGGCCATATTAAGGACTGGCCCTATTCTGGTTGCCCCGGGATGACTGTTGGTGGCCACGAGGGTGTTGGAGAGGGTTGAGTGTCACATGGTGGCCACCGGGAGACCATTTGCTTGCCACTTGTCACCCTTGCAGGATGAGGACGGCAACACTCTGTCCGACGAGGACATCGCAGCCGAAGCTGACACCTTCATGTTCGAGGGTGAGGGAAGGCCACCTGCTGCCATGGGGGACCCCGTGTTGTCCCCCCCACTCACCCCATGCCCCCACAGGGCACGACACGACGGCCAGCGGGTTGGCCTGGCTGCTCTACAACCTGGCCCACCACCCAGACTACCAGGAGCAGTGCCGTCAGGAGGTCCGTCAGCTCCTCAAGGGCAGGGACGTGGAGGAGATCGAATGGTGAGAGATCCCCACCGTTCCTCCCTGCCACGCAGCTCGGGGAACGCGGCGCCACCATCCTTTGCCCCCCAGGGAGGATCTGTCCCTCCTGCCCTTCACCACCATGTGCATCAAGGAGAGCCTTCGCCTGCACCCGCCCGTCACCGCCGTGTCCCGGCGCTGCACTGAGGACATCGCCACGCGTGATGGACGCGTCATCCCCAAGGGTACGGCTGATGTGGGGCACAATGTCCCCATTGTCCCCATCCCTCCTTGTCTCACGTCCGTAATGCAGACGTTTCTGTCCCTCTAGGGGTCATCTGCATGATGAGCATCTACGGGACCCACCACAATCCGGATATCTGGCCCGAGCCACAGGTAGAGCCACGAGTCCACCACGACGTGGGACAGCGGGATGTCCCTGTCACCACCTCCATGTCACCCACCGTCTGCTGGTGTCCTTGTCATCCCAGGTCTACAACCCAATGAGATTCAGCCCAGAGAACAGCCAGGGACGGTCCCCACTGGCCTTCATTCCTTTCTCTGCTGGGCCCAGGTAAGCCATGGAGGGGACACGAGTGTTCCCACGTGCCACCCCCAGCACCCAGGAGGTGGTTGTCACCTCGATGCCATCATGGGGACCACACATTTTGGCACGGGGGGCCGTAGCATGGTGGTGCAGCCAACAGAATGGAGGTGGCCGTGGGGAAAGTCGTGCCAAGAAGAGGTGGTTGTCACCTTGATCCTGTGGTCATCATGGGAACCACAGATGTTGATGTGGCCACGGGAATGGTGGTGTAGTCAAGGGGGTGGTGGTGGCCATGGGAGCACGCTGGGCCCAGGTGAACCATGGGGGGGACACAAGTGTTCCCATGTGCCACCCCCACCACCCCAGGAAGTAGTTGTCACCTTGATGCCATCATGGGGACCAGACATTTTGTTGTGGTCGTGTTAAAGTTGGCCAAAGTGTGGTGGTAGTGGCCAATGGAATGGTGGCGGCCGTGGAGACCGTGATGCCAAGAAGGGCTGGTTGTCACCCTGGCTCTGTGGTCACCATGGGAACCACATATTTTGGTGTGGCCATGGGAACATTTGGCCATATGGTGGTGGTACGGCCAATGCAATGACGGTGGCCATTGGACCAGTTGGCTGTAGGTTGGTGGCAGTGGCCAATGGAATGGTGTTGGTCATCAGGACAGTGATGCCATGGCAGGCGGTTGTCACCCTGACTCCGTGGTTGTCATGGTGACCACACAGTTTGGCATGGCCATGGGGAATGTTGGCTATAATTTGGTGGTGTGGCCAATGGAATTGATGGCGGCCATGGGGAATGTTGACTGTGGGGTGATGGTGTGGATAGTGGGATGGTGGCCATGGGAATGTTGGCCATGGGGTGGTGGTGTGGATAATGGGATGGTGGCCATGGGGAATATTGGGCATAAGGGGGTGGTAATGGCCAGTGGAATGATGGTGGCCATGGGGAATGTTGGTCATGGGGTGGTGGTGTGGATAATGGGATGGTGGCCATGGGAATGTTGGCCATGGGGTGGTGGTGTGGGCAATGGAATGATGGTGGCCATGGGGAATGTTGACTGTGGGGTGGTGGTGTGGAAAATGGGATGGTGGCCATGGGGAATGTTGGACACAGGTTGGTGACCATAAGGGGGTGGTAATGGCCAATGGAATGATGGTGGCCATGGAAATGTTGGGCATAAGGTGGTGGTGTGGAAAATGGGATGGTGGCCATGGGGAATGTTGGACACAGGTTGGTGACCATAAGGTGATGGTAATGGCCAATGGAATGATGGTGGCCATGGGGAGAATGTTGGCTATGGGGTGGTGGTGTGGACAGTAGGATGGTGGTCATGGGGAATGTTGGCCATAAATTGGTGGTAATGGCCAATGGAATGATGGTGGCCATGGGGAATGTTGGCTATGGGGTGGTGGTGTGGAAAATGGGATGGTGGTGGCCATCAGGACAGTTGGCTGTGAGGTGGTGGCGGCCAGAGATGGTCATGGGGAAAGCAATGGCCCCGTGGTGACTTGGGGATGTTGGTGGCAGGAACTGCATCGGGCAGAGCTTCGCCATGGCCGAGCTGAAGGTGGTGGTGGCGCTGACCCTCGCACACTTCGCCATCAGGCCAGACCCGGCGAGGCCGGTGCGCCGCAGGACGGAGCTGATCCTTCGTGCCGAGGACGGGCTCTGGCTGCAGCTGGAGCCGCTGTCGGGGATGTCCTGAGGAGGGGGGGTGTGGGGACAGTCCTGCCCAAGTGAGGAATAAATGGCAGCACAGCCAAAATGGCGTGGTGGTGGTGTTGTGGGGCGGAGGGGAGGCTGGCCTGGGTGGTGGGGACGTCCATGGGGCACGGGGCACGCAAGGGACAGGATGGGACGTGGGGAGGGGTCAGAGGGCACTGGAGGGGTCAGAGGTCAGGGGGTGGAGCATGAGAGCAGCCCTCCTGTCCTGCAGCATCACCAGAGTGCATAGCAACGAGTGGGCGGGGCTATGGTATCATAGCAACCAGTGGGCGGGGTCACTGTATCATAGCAACGAATGGGTGGAGATACGGGAGCATAGCAACCAGTGGGCGGGGTTTATGGGACCATAGCAACCAGTGGGTGGAGTCACTGCGTCATAGCAACGAGTGTGGGGGGGGGGTATGGTATCATAGCAACAAATGGGCGGGGTTACAGTCCCATAGCAACCAGGGGGCGGGGCTACGGTACCATAGCAACGAGTGGGCTGGGTCACTGTATCATAGCAAAGAGTGTGGGGGGGGTCTACATTACCATAGCAACGAGTGGGCGGGGCTACAGTAGCATAGCAACCAATGGGCGGGGCTACGGCATACTTAGCAGCGATTGGGGGAGGTTAGGGCTGAATGGGCTTGGCCAAAGGGCGGGGCGGTGTCTTCCGGTCACGTGAGGGGGGCGGCCGAAGCCGCGCAGTGGCGGCGTCATGGCGGCCCCATCCGGTGAGCGGAGGCCGCGGGCGGCGATGGGGGCAGCGGGGCGGGGGGATCGCGCGGTGCCGGCCCCTCACCCACCCGATCCCCTCAGAGACGGAGCGGCTGCTGAGCCGTGCGCCCGGGTATGGAGCGACGGAGGCTCCGGCGGTGGAGGAGGAAGAGGAGGAGGAGGAGCTGCGGCGCCGCCTGAAGTATTTCTTCATGAGCCCCTGCGATAAGTACCGGGCGCGGGGACGGCGGCCCGTGAAGCTCGGGCTGCAGCTGGCCAAGATCCTGCTGGTCACCGTGCAGGTGGGGCCGGGGGGCGTCTGGGGGGCGGAATGGGGGAACGGGGCGGGGGGGGACCAGAGGAGGGCGGTGAGAGGAAGGAGGGTGGAAGGTGGAGGCACCGAGGAGGGGGCAGCGGTCGTAGGAATGCTGGCGAGGGAGCTGTGGGGTTTGGGGGCACTGCGGAGGGGGGTTGGGTATGGGGGCAGTGGGGGAGAGTGGGTGTGGGGTGTCAGGGCTGTGGAGAGGGGACGCTGAGGGGGTAATGGGCGTTTGGACGTGGGGAGGGGTGCTCTGAGGGTTGGGGACAGCGGGCGTTGGGATTCTGAGGAGTCCTGGGGGCTTGGGGATGCCAAGAAGGGGACACTGAGGGGACAGAAGGTATGGGGACATGGGGTGAGATAGTTCTGGGGCTTGAGGATAGCAGGCATTGGGATTCTGAGGAGTCCTGGTGGTTTGGGGACACTGTGGGAGCACCAAGAAAGGGGCACTAAGGGGACAGTGGGCACTGGGACATGGGAGAGACGCTCTGGGGATTGGGGATAGCAAGGAAAGGACAACAAGCAATGGGACTCTGAGGAGTCCTGGGGGCTTGGGGGCACCAAGAAGGGGACACTGAGGCAACAGTGGGCATGGGGACATGGGGTGAGATAGTTCTGGGGCTTGTGGGTAGCAGGCATTGGGATTCTGAGGAGTTCTGGTTGTTTGGGGACACCAAGAAGGGGACACTGGGAGCACAGAAGGCATTGGGATGTGGGGAGAGATGCTGTGGGGACTGGGGATAGGAAGGAAGGCACAGCAGGCAATGGGACTCTGAGGAGTCCTGGGGGCTTGTGGATGCCAAGAAGGGGACACTGAGGGGACAGTGGGCACTGGAAGATGGGCAGAGATGCTGTGGGGCTTGGGGACAACAGGGAAGGACAGCAGGCATTGGGATTCTGAGGAGTCCTGGAGGCTTGGGGACACCAAAAAAGGGATATTGAAGGGACAGAAGGCATTGGGATGCTGGAGTGAGGTGGCCCTGAGTCTTGGGAACACCACTGGATACTGGGAGTCCTGGGGACAGTGATGGGGGGAGGGGGGGGAGGGGTTAGCCCCTGGGGCTTGGGGATGCCATGGAGGGGGTGATGAATACTGGGAGACTGAAGACGAGGAGGCTTGGGGACACTGAGAAAGGGACAGCGAAGGACTGTGGGCATGGGGACACTGGGGGAGGTGCAGGAATGTTTTGGGGCATGGGGACGTCATAGAGGAGCCCTGGGATAGGAGAAACCAAGGGACTGGGCACAAAGGGAAGGGAAGGGGTCACTTGAGTGATGCGTAGAGCCCTGAGCGTGGAGTGAGGAGATGTGGGGGTGACAGGGCACAGGAGGGGACCCCTGAGGCGGGCATTGGGCGTGGGGATGTAGATGTGGGGACACTGTGGGGTGCGCTGGGCCCTTGCAGGCAGTCTGAGTGTCCCTGGAGTGACTGGGATGATGGAAAGGAGAGGGCTGGAGTGTCTGGGGACACTTGGGGTGCCCCTAGAAAGAAAGGCAGAAAGAAAACCGCCCCCCTCGTGGGGGTAGCAGAGAAAAACAGCTGGAGTCAGCGGGTTGTAGTCATGAGGGAGGAAAAAGCTGGCATGTGAGGGCTGCCCGTGTCACCCTTGACCCGTCCTGTCTCCACCCCTCGTGCTGACAGCAGCCTCTTGTGCTGATCTACAGAAGTGTAATCGTCTCCTGTTGATAAACACAGGGTAATTAGCGGCGTGGGAAAAGGCTTAGAGCGCGTGGGCAGGGCAAAATGCCGGTGGAGAGGTGGGGAATCGGCGCTCCCTCTGCTGTTGTGCCTGGGGTGGCACTGAGGGACGCGTGTGGGTTCCCATGGAGCCCCATGTGGGTCCCTGCTGTGCAGGAAATCAGCAGTGCTTTGGGTGGAAAACAGGCGGAGAACTGGAGACACGGAGCTGCTCCTCGTCTTCTCAGGACCCCCACGCAGAGGGTGATGCCGTTCTCCTTCCTGGGAGACCAAGTTCCACCTTTTGGGGTGGCGTGGCTGCGTTTTTGGGTCCGTTTCACAGAGCCGCCGGGTGCGGGATTTAATCCTGGTCCCTTTATCTGTCAGCTCATCCTCTTTGGGCTCAGCAACCAGATGGTGGTGACCTTCAAGGAGGAGAACACCATCGCCTTCAAGCACCTCTTCCTGAAGGACTACGTGGACGGCGCTGACGACTCCTATGCTGTCTACACCCAACACGACCTCTATGAGCGCGTGTTTTATGCCGTGGACAAGGTGAGAGCCGCCAGAAAATGGGGCTGTGGAGAAGGGAAGCGCCTTGGGAAGGCATCCAGCTCCTGAGAGCATCTCCTTCCCCAGTACTTGGCCATTCCCAACGAGACCATCGGCCGCTACGCCTACGTGCGAGGGCAGAGCGGGGGCAACCAGTCGGCCCTCATGCTGTGCCAGCAGTACTATCGCAGGGGGCGCATCGATCCGGCCAACGACACCTTCAACATCGACCCCAAGATTGTCACAGGTTGGTTTTAGGGACGGCTGGGGCTGAGCTCAGCCATCCCACAGCATCTCTGGGTCTTGGAGGGAGGGGGGGGATTTGTGACCGCCGTGGGTTTTTGGTTTGCTGCTCGCTGTGGATTTGAGAAGGACCGCGGGGTCTCTTGGGGTCTTCGGGCTTCCCTGAAGGTGTTTCTCCCTCCCTGCAGACTGCTTGGGAGTGGACCCCGAGGACCCACATCCCCTGCCCCCAGAGCTGGACCGCAGCTACAAGAACTTCACCTTCAAATTTCACAAGTAATGGCCGTTGCCTTCCCTGCAGCCTTCAGGTGCTGAGCACGTGCCCGACCTGTGGACTTCCTCGTGCTTTGAGCCTCAGGCTCGCTGCCAGGATGAAAAACCACTTAAAACCCTCATAGGAGAGAAACAAATCTACCCTTGGGCCGGGGGAGATGTGAAACCAGAGTGATTGCACAAGAAGCAGCTGCTTTCCGGCCCTGTCTCCGTCGGTGTTGGCTGCAGAGCTGGCCCCGAGGCTCCGTTTCTACCCTGCAATACTCAGGGTTGAGGGTTGTTTCCTTCCCTCAAAACTGCCTTGTTTTGGTGGCCCAGGAGCAGGTTTTCAGCACAATCAGGTCGTTGTTTCAGCTCCATGTGTTGGTGGTGGTGCTGGACAGAAGGACAGCAGTGCTGCTGCTGCTGAGAGATGCAGCGTAGCTCCCCCCAAAGCCCAATTCATTGATGCTGGGGCTGCAGTTTGTCCCTCCAATGCCTTCTCCTGTGGCTGTGCACAGCCCCAAAGCAGACATCTCCCCACTGCTGCGGCTGTTTGACTCAGCACTGCGTTTTGGGGGTTGGTGCAGGGCTGTGTTGCACTCTGGACTTGCCCCAGGAGGGCTCTTAATGAATATTTTCCCCCTTTCCCACAGGCTCATCAACGTCACCATCCAATTCAAGCTGAAAGCCATCAACATCCAGACCATCATCAACAACGAAATCCCAGACTGCTACACCTTCACCATCACCGTGAGTGCAAACCGTGAGCAGGGCTGGCGCAGGGCTGGGGGTCGTCCCTCCAGTTTCACAAGCAACTCCCTTCTCCCAGATCACGTTTGACAACAAGGCGCACAGCGGCCGGGTGAAAATCCGCCTCGACAACCGGGCTGACATCAAGGAGTGCAAAGACCACAGCGTCTTCGGCCGAGGTAGGAGCTGCGTCGGTGGCGACGGAGGTGGCATCTGTCCCCAGAGGGCAGGCCGTGCTGGCTGGGGCCGCTCTTTGATGTCCCTGTGCCTCCTGGAGGTGACAACTCCTTCCGGCTGTTCTTCGACGTCGTCGTCATCCTCGTCTGCTCGCTCTCCTTCATCCTCTGCGCCCGCTCCATCGTCAGGGGCGTGATGCTGCAGCACGTGAGTGAGGGGGGAAGCAGCGCTCATGCGAGCTGCTGTCCCTGTTAGAGCTCGTGGGGTTGAGCTTGCCACCAAACTGGATTTTTTTCAGCATTCTGGCTGTGTTGCTGTGTCTCAGGATGCCTTTGTAGCATGAGGGTGCTCAAACAAAGCCACAGCTCCTGCCTGGGTTTAGGAAAAATGTGTGGTCAGGCGCAGGGAGGTGGTGGGGTCACCGTCTCCAAGGGGTGGCACTGAGGAACGTGGCTTAGTGGGCATAGCGGGGGTGGGTTGGGGTTGACTTGATGATCTTGGAGGTCTTTTCCAGCCTTGATGGGTCCTTTCCCCTCCCGTGGGTACTGAGGGGTGGGCAGCACTCAGCCCCCATGCATTGAGGACCCCGGTTTCTCCTCCCCACGCAGGAATTCAGTCAGTTCTTTCAGCGCCGCTACAAGCAGAGCGTGTGCCTGTCGGACAGGATGGAGTTCCTCAACGGTTGGTACATCCTGCTGGTCATCAGCGATGTCCTCACCGTGCTGGGAACCATCATGAAGATCGGCATTGAGTCCAAGGTAGGGGGGGGGGATGCAGACCCCGAGTGCGTTTTGGTGTTTTGGCCATTGCTGTGGATGTCCCCCCGCTCTGGGGGGGGCCCACAGCACGCTGTGCTCTTAATGTGAGCAGAGCTCTGATGGTGGTTGCTCCTCTTGGGGGGGTCCTGGCCCAGGTGGGACCCCCGAGTCCCCTTTTCCTTTTGGTTCAGGCCCTGCGTCACCTCTGTCCCCACAGAACTTTGCTGATTACGACGTCTGCAGCATCCTCCTGGGCACCTCCACGCTGCTGGTTTGGGTCGGGGTCATTCGCTACCTCACCTTCTTCCAAAAGTACAACGTGAGTGGCTTTGGGGAGGTGCCCTGTCACCCGAGGGGGACGTTTCCAAGAGCACAGAGACAACTGGTGGCCCTTGGGCCCATCCTACGGCTGCTGTGCATGTCCCCGGTTCCGTGCCCTGCTCTGCTGGGCACCGTGGGGTCACATAGGATGCTTCACCTCCTGTCCCTGCTGCCACCCTCTGTGGGCATTGTCCCCGTTCACTCAGCTCATGGGTCCCCTTCCCCTCTCCCATCTGAGTGCGTGGGTTCCCCTCTCCCCACCTCCACGAAGGATGGAGGTTAACCCTGACAGCTTTTTGCCCACCAGATCCTCATCGTCACGCTGAGGGTGGCCCTCCCAAATGTCATCCGCTTCTGCTGCTGCGTGGCCGTCATCTACCTGGGCTACTGCTTCTGTGGATGGATCGTGCTGGGGCCGTACCACGTCAAGGTGCTTCTCTCAGCTCCTCTGCAACAAGGCTGGGTGGGCTTCACCCACCTCTGGGCTCCCTTCCACCTCGGGGCCCCTGCTGTGATTTAGGGGGAGGTGGGCCCTGTTTTGTGGGTTAGACCAGGCTCCCATTGCGGTGCTCTGCAGGCTATTGAGGAGCAGTGGCTTTTTGGGAGCCTTCAGCCTGGCAGTGGAAGGGACAGGAGATGACACGGCTGCTTTGTCCCATCCCAGTTCCGGTCCCTTTCCATGGTGTCTGAATGCCTCTTTTCTCTCATCAACGGGGACGACATGTTCGTCACCTTCGCCGAGATGCAGCAGAACAGTTACCTGGTGTGGCTCTTCAGCCAGATCTACCTGTACACCTTCATCAGCCTCTTCATCTACATGGTCCTCAGCCTCTTCATCGCCCTCATCACCGGCTCCTACGAGACCATCAAGGTGAGGCTGCGCCCCAGCCGAGATCCTGAGCTCTTTTCAAGGGCGCTGCCGTGGGGCAGAGTCCCCCCTTGGTGCAGCTGAAGCGCTCTCTTGTCCCTGTTCTGCCTCTGCAGCACCAATGCGAGGGCGAAACACCCGTGTCCCAGCTCCACGCCTACATTGCAGAGTGCAAGGACAGCCCCAAGTCGGGCAAGTACCGTCGTGACAGCGCCTCGACCTGCTCAGTGTTCTGCTGCTGTGAACGGTGAGTGCTGGGAGGGGAGAATTTACAGCCCTTCTTTACTGCTGGCTGCTCCTGTGCACAGCCGGTGCCACGTGGGTTGTGATTTCCAGCCCTGTCGGGCCGTGTTGTGGCACCAACATCCATCTTGCCGTCCCCAAAATGCCCCTGGGGGACCCCTGACTGTATCTGTGCCCATCGGTGCTGCTCTGTTGTCCATTGCTTGCCTCGTGGCTCTCTGCCACCTTCAGCTGCCTCTGTTTGAAGCTTGCTTTCCTCATCAGATCTCACCCCTGCTGTCTCCCTGCAGGGCTCCTCTGCAGGACAACGCGATGCTGGTGAACTGAGGGAGGATCCCAGCACTTCCAGGTGCCCCACGCTCCTGCTGGCTGCGCGCCCTCTTAATTTATTTTATCGTCTGCTTTTAATGACTCGGCACCGGCCCCAAAGGAGCGAGAAGAGATGGACGCCCCCCAGGCGATGGGCTGCACAGATGGATGCCTGTCCTGCCATTTCTTTTTTGCCTCCACGGACGCTGTGCCTCTGTGCTCCCAATGCTGAACTACAGCCTGGCAGCAACTCGGGAGCTGAGCTGCAGCCCCCCAGCTGTGTTTTAGGGGCTTTGGGAGCTCAGCCCTGCTTCTGTTGCATCGAGGACTCGGCTGATGCTTCATCCTGAAGCCCTGCAGCCCCTCAGCTGTGTGCTGGACTCATCCCTGCCCTCGCTCCCCAGTCCAGTTTGCCATTGGGCCACATCCTGAACTTGCCTAGAGCCTCGCAGTGCCCTGGGGACACATCTTGGCCTTTGTCCTACAGCTCCACAGCCCTTTGGCTGCCCTGGACGCTTATCCTCACCCTTATCATGCAGCCCAGCGTCCCGTTGGCTGAATCAGAGATGCAGCTGGAGCTTTTTACCCCTGAGCCCGGCAGCCTCTCAGCCACTTGCAGCCCCTTGGGGCCATCAGCACCTTGGGAATAAGTACAGGGACGAGCCCTGAGCCACCTGCTGACATCAGGTTCCCATTTGTGCCCACGGTCAGGAGCCCAGAGCCCTTTTGGCTGCACTGGAGTGGTATCCTTCTCTCCATCCTGCTTCCCCTCAACCATTTTAGGGGCTGTTGAGGCACAAAGGTCTGCAGCACTGTGTCTCATGCCTCTGTCCCATCCCAACCACAGGCCCAGGAGCCAGGCTGTGTCCTCCTGCCTTCCCTGCAGCTTGCTCTGTTGTGCTGTTGGCACAGGGCTGCGTGTTTACAGCCCAGGCTGAGAGAAGCTTTTTGTCCTTGGGGAAGGGGGGGGGGGGGTTGAAGGCAGCTGCTCTGTGCTGGAGTGCAGCCAACAGCTGCCTGTTCCAGGCACGGCTTTTGTGCTGAGGAAGGCTGAAATGGCTGCAGATGGGAGCTGGGCTGCCGTGGGGAGGCCGTGTTCATTTGTGGAGCGAGTTGCGGCTGTTCTCAGCCTGGGGGAATAAAGCAGCTGAGGGGAAACGGTGCTTCTGTGCGCTGTGGGGCTCAGCACGTGGAGGAGGGGTTCGTTGGCACCTCGGGGTGCCCGTGGGAGTGGGGGGGGAGGGGGATTTGATGGGGGGTCCTGGGGACTGTGCTGTCACGTGGGAGGGAAGGGACCCTGGGGACAGGGGGCTCTTTGGGGGGTCTTGTCACCTAGTGTGCCCTCAGCTCGATGTGTCAGCCCTATGGGTTCAGCTTGGGGTGCCCCCGGGTTTACCCCCGCGCCCGCCCCCCCATTATTTTTAAGCCCCTCCTCAGGGTTCTGGGCCACGCGCCGCCCTCCATTGCCACTCCCAAGATGGCGCCGGGGATGAAAACACTCGGGTAGGCGCGTGGTGATAACGTCACAAAACAAACGCCGCACTCAAAATGGCGGCTGCTGGCTTTACCTCCCCCGGTCGACCTTCCGAAGATGGCGGCGTCGCCTAGATGCTCTCCGCCCTCCTTCCGCTTACGTCATCACAGAGAGACGTCGGGAGGAGGTTTTAAAGGGACCATGACCTCCCGGAGCCGCCGCCGAGGCCGGAGCGGGGCGGGAAGCAATTGGTGAGGGCAGGGGGGAGAGGGGGGCAGGAGCGCTCTGAGGAGAGGGTCTGTGCGGGGGGGGGGGGGGGGGGAGGGTAATACCCCGC
>NW_024965739.1:0-5404 GCF_019238085.1 Lagopus leucura
AGGTGATCAATCAGAGGTTCAGGCCGTGACTCAGCAGTTCCCATACACTCCACCCCTTCACGGCGTGAACCAATGATCAGGTTAACAAAAGGGTAAGCTTTCCCTAATACAGAGATCCGGTATATCGCGACGCTTATACAATTTTATCGCGACGTATGTTGGTACAGTTCAAGACAAGTGATGATTAGTGGATGTCCATACTCTTCTATGGGCCAGTGCTCGATGATGTGCCTGGAGGCATGAGGTCCTGAGGTGCAAGTCCATTCTATGTTCCATCAGTCCCATGCAGACCATCACCGGGTGTTGTACGTGATCTGACAGCAACACTGGAACGCTTGATGGCATTTTGTTCCTTCCGGTGGTCCTGAAGGCTCACAGACTCACGGGGAGTAATACAGATGTTTTACAGGTACCAGGAGGGGAAGGTCTGCTCTCCAGGGCAAGATACAGGCCGTATTTCTGTCTTGGGTCAACACTTCCGCTTGTACTGGGGCACGTCCTGGCCGCCTGTACCACACCTTTTTGCCGGATATCTGCGGCTGCATAACGATATCAGGCACCAAAGGAGGTGTCCTGATCTGCCATAGGGACATGATGGGGGTCCCTTTAGCAATAAAGATCGGAGTGTTGACCATAATATCAGTAGGCCATGTACCTATTACTGGAGGGACTACTGAGCCTCCCACCTCCAATAGTCTCCCCCAAGGTGCAAGTAGGCCACACCACTTGGGTCCTACCTGCACCTTCCAGGGCCATTTTATTTTATGGGTACCTGGCTCTAAGTTTTCAGGGGCAGGGAGCAGAAGATTATTTTCATTACCAATTTGGGGTCTTACCTGATGATCAGTGCCCGTAATTTGGATCCTAAGCGGGGTGGCCCATGTCGTCTGCAACATTCTCAGGGCACTGGGTCTGCCATCTCGAGGTCTTTCATTCAGGTCCCGCAGGGTTTCATACAGTCTTTTTGTCCACCCCTGCAAGGACTGGGAGTCTGTCTTCAGGGCAGCCTTAAGAATACCATTATAACGTTCGATGAGGCCTGCCCCTGTTGGATTATATGGCAGGTGGAATCGCCATTCGATGTTATTTTCTTCTGCCCAGCGCTGTATCGTTGCACCAGTAAAATGAGTCCCTTGGTCGCTCTCGATGACTTGAGGTGTCCCGTAGGCAGACATCAGTTTAGTGAGTGCCTTGATGGTATATGCCTGGTTTGCTTTCGGTACTGGATAGGCCTGCAGTAGCCCACTTGCAGTGTCGACACAGGTCAGGGCATATCTTGCCCCTTCGGAACGAGGAAGGGGCCCGATGTAATCGACCTGCCATCGCTGGAGAGGATTGTGTCCCCTAGCAAGATGGGCTGTTGTTTCGGGCAACGATCTCGGTCTCATCTTGGAGCAAGCGTCGCAATCCTGGCATGCCTGGACGATATCAGATAGTTGTATGGGCAGTCCCCATGCTTTAGCAGCTGCCCACATTGTCTTTTGTCCAGCA
Source organism: Lagopus leucura (assembly GCF_019238085.1). Classification (NCBI taxonomy): domain Eukaryota; kingdom Metazoa; phylum Chordata; class Aves; order Galliformes; family Phasianidae; genus Lagopus; species Lagopus leucura. Next base: position 1,492 of record NW_024965739.1, read on the forward strand.
TGCCGTAGCTTCTGATGTAGCCAGCGGGCGATGTTCTCAGATGGTGAATTCTCAATCCATCGAACTCGGGCCAATGTGTCGGCTTCATCGTTTCCCGGTGACTGTAGGGGCTGATGACCAGAAACATGGTAGACACGTACAGTCCTGTGTTTGACCGTATTCCATATATCTAACCACATGTCTTTGCCCCAGATCGGTCGGGCGTGGATAGTCCATTCCTGGGTGGCCCACTGTGCAATCCAGAGAGTGAGCCCCCGGTACACAGCCCAACTATCTGTGCAGATGTTCAGGATACCATCACCGGGTTCCTTGGTTATAACCATCCACACGGCTCGCAGTTCTGCCCATTGGCTGCTCTGACCATCCCCCTCATCGAACCAGATTGTCTCGGTGGAAGGATGGTATGCTATTGCTCTCCACTTGCTCGGGTTGCCCTTGCTGGACCCATCTGTGTACCAGGCATCTTCAGGGATAGGATATTTTCCCTCGTGAACGGGACTCTTCTCTGGTGGAGCGACCAGTATTTCTTTTGGTGCATCACTGTGATATGTAACTGGGCCTAGGATCTTCTGAAGTTCTTCTTTCAAGGGGGATGAAGACAGACTGCTCCTTTGGCTGAGATAGGCGACCCATCGTGCCACTGTTTGTGCTTGGGCCACCCCTGTCTTAGGAAGGTGGGTCAGATCCTTCACCCACCCCTGAATTGGCAGAGTGGTCTTGACTATAACTGCAGCTGTCTGAGTTATTGGCTCTACTGCCTGTAATGCCGAATAGGCAGCCAATAACTGTTTTTCAATCATACTGTATCTTTCTTCTGCTCCGTGCCAAACCTGAGACCAGAAACCAATGGGGGTCCGAACAGAACTCTGGCGCTGCCACAGGCCCCAACCGAAGCCGTCTTGAGTAACATGAACGTCCAACTCGGCTGGGAGGGTAGGATCGAATATACCCAATGCCTGAGCTTGTTTAACTGCCAGTTTTGCTTGTTGGAAAGCATCCTGTTCGGTTTTCCCCCAGTCCCATAGCTGCCCCTTTTTTGTGAGTCTGTATAATGGCCTTAGCAGCTGCGCTAGGTGAGGTATAAAGGAACGCCAATAACCCAATATACCTAGAAACTCTTGCAGCTGCTTTGATGTTGTAGGGACTGGAAATGCCTGAACCTTATCTATAACAGCACTGGGTAGCACTTTGGTCTTTCCTGACCAAACCACCCCCAGGAATTTTACGGACAGGCCTGGACCTTGCACCTTTTGGGGATTTATAGCCCATCCCCTTTGTTGCAAATAGGCAGTTAATGAATCAGCTGCCTGTCCTACTACCTCCAGTGAGTCGGATGTCAACAGGAGATCATCAATATAATGATATAGGTTAACATCATCAGGTTTTCTCCAGTCAGCCAGGTCACGCGCCACTAGATTGTGACAATACGTTGGTGAATGCACGTACCCCTGTGGCAGGACCTGAAAGGTCCACTGCCTGCCTCCCCACGTAAACGCAAACTGATCTTGCGATTCCTCAGCAATTGGGATACTGAAGAATGCATTTGCTAGATCTAGGACACAATGATAGGTTTTTATCTCCCTACTCAATGTGTCCATTAGGGAAGCAATATTGGGTACGGCCGCATGAATAGGCGGCGTGACCTTATTTAATTCTCTGTAATCTACTGTCATCCTCCATGTGCCATCCGACTTTCACACTGGCCATATGGGGGAGTTATACGGGCTGTGTGCAGGTCTTATAATGCCCACTTTTTCTAATTCCTGCACCGTTCTCGATATTTCATCTTGCCCACCCGGGAGTCTATACTGTCTAACATTAGTAATCCGGCGCGGTTTCGGCAGGCAAACAGGCTCATGTTTCGCATGGCCTCTTAATATTGCCTGCACCGCCCGGATACTGATACATCTTTGTCGAAGTCTGAACTCTCCCACAGTTGTTTGGAGAGCCAGACCCCATAGAATGTCTATGCCCAGGATGTATTCTTGGACTGGGGCAATAGACACCTTGTACTCCCGGGGTGGGAGACGCCCAACCCCCAATTTTAACCATGTTTGGGTGACAGGAATAGTCTGTCCCCCAAAACCACCAATCATCACTCTGTCGCCATGAAATTTTCCTGGATCTCCATAGATAATTGATGTTTCTGCTCCAGTATCCACTAATGCCATAACTCTCTGAATATTTTTTCGGGACCAATAAATTGTTAATTCTACATAGGGCCTCCGGTCCCGTCTGGAGGCCCTACGGGGACTAACATCCCTTGTCACGCCATGAATTGTGCTAGGGCCAGTTCTTTTGCTTCTGATGGCTCAGGCATTGTGGCCCGAGACACCTGAGGTGGCTTCTTTTTCCTGTTAGGAATAATAAAATCTTCTAGGTTCCATGTTGTTGTTGGAACCCTCTCTATAGCTCTTACCCTTGATTTCTTAGGGTAGCTCTGGAATTTTTGATTGTCCTTTAGTTGTCTCCAGAGCTGGAGAAGGACGTGGTTGGGCTGGCGGTCGATCTTAGCAAATTGGACCCCAGCCCGAATTAAATCATTAAACATTTGTTTTCGGGATACCCTTATGGGTCCCGATCGAGGAGCTCGAGTAGCCGGCATTCTGGTTTTATTTACCGGCAGGACCTCTGCTTCCTCCAAAAACCGAATATTGCGCCTAGTCCGCAGGCGTTCTGTTTCTCCCAAATCGGCAACTAACTGGGCAGCCTGCTGGACTACGGCTTCTGATGCTACAAGGGGATTTAATATCGAAACTAGGGTGCCGTACAGATGGGAGGGAGCTTGTTGTAGAATTAAATCTCTCATCCCTGCCGAAAATTTAACCATATCAGGGCCATCAAATGTATCTTCATAAATGGCCTCTCTTACACCCAGTTCACGGATATAGTTCTGAAGGTCCTCCATAGAGGACCACATACCTGTATGTAACGGTATGTCTGATTTATTCGGCCATACCATACGGCAGGCCGCCATTAACCATTCTAGTATGGAATGGTTTTCATCACGATATTGATTGCCCACGTATAACCTTTGCCTAAGAGCAGGATGGACAGTCATGGTGGCCAACTTAGATATTTCTGGGCCATTCACCACGACACTTTCTGCCCCAGAATCCCACAGTCTCAATAACCAAGCCGGCACACTTTCTCTGGGCTTCTGCCGAAATCGTTGTACTAAGTCCATTAATTCTGTTGCTGTGTATGGCCGAGCTGTCACATGTAAATGAGTCTGGGCAGGGGGCCATTGATCAGGCGGCACCCCTGCCGGTCTGTCCTGTACTTTTTTTGTTTTTTGGGTTATCACAGGACGGACCTCCAATGGATCAGTTTGAATTGGACACTCAAGGTCTGATTTGGATTTCTTGTTGTCCTGATCAACGAAGTCTGTTGATTCAGGAGCCTGGTCATCATTTATTGAAATATTACGAATTTGGCTTACAGGAAGATGTAGAATTGGCTTCTTCCCCGTTAAAACGCCAAGTTCGTGCTCTAACTTTTCAATGCGATCTTTCAAAAGCTGATTTTCGGTTTCTAAAGTATTATTTCTTGAGTCCGCATGATTTAAAGCGGCCATGCCACCATGGAGGCAGCCAATTGTCTTTCTTTGGTAATGAGAATGTCCTTGCCAAGTCCTTGAAAATAGTCTGCCATGCGATATGGGGAGAGATTGCCCATAACACGTAAGGGACCCCATTTTTCAATGATGGCAGCTAACTCGTAATAGGGCGATCCCTCAAACCCTGGGATCTGCCCTGGAATCATTTTCTCTAGGGGAGTATTGTTCTCCCCCTTGACCCATTTATAGAAATTCCACAGGAAAGACATGTTAATTTTAGTATATTCAGCCTGCCTGGCTCGCCAAGTGTATAACCAAGATGTTATAATTGCAATATAATCAAAAGAGTAAGGC
>NW_024965739.1:5414-5657 GCF_019238085.1 Lagopus leucura
GGATCACAAAAGAGAATAAGTAGAAGAGCTTACCCTTGGGTTGAGCTCACTAGAAGATATCAAAGAGGAGGATCTCCAGAAGAGATCCTTCCCCTCTGGTAGCCAGCTCTTAAATAGGTCCAGGAGGGGTGGAGCCTGGCTCCACCCCTTCCGGTAGCACAGGTGAATTGCCTTCACCTGTGCTCCTCTGGCTGACTCATGGCTCACCTCAGGTGATCAATCAGAGGTTCAGGCCGTGACTCA
>NW_024965740.1:0-7388 GCF_019238085.1 Lagopus leucura
TCTATGGTTCTATGATTCTTGAAGTCCCTTCCACCCGGGCCATTCTAGGGTTCTACGGTTCGGAATATGGTTCAGGTTGCAGACGTGTGATTAGGAAAGCCAAAGCGCTGGCAGAACTGAACATGGTGCATTTAGGAAGAACAAGCTCAGCTTTTTGTGGTTTTATTGGAAGCAAACAAGGCTTGGTGTCACACAGCTGCTCTGACCAGCTGATCAAAGCATTCCACAAGAGCAGTAGAACCAGTGTGCAGCAGAACTAGGAAGGATGATAGGGTTGTGTGAAAGAAATGCCTTCTCAGAAGCAATCAGTGGGCTAGAGGAGAAACCAAAACCACATCCTGATTGCACCTTTCCCTCTCCTCATTGCACATGCTGACATTTATTTTGAGAACAAAATACAAGACTACAATGAAGAAAGCCTCAGTAAAACTCAGCTGAGTTATTGACCCCCTTCCCTTTCCTCTACAGATGATTCTCAGAAAACCTCCAAGAGCCACATTACTGCTCTCCTGACCCTTCCCTCAGGTTAATCAGTGCACTCACAAATTACTGAGAGCAACACATGCACACAGGCACACAGAACATCCCTGCACAGCCGCTTCTCCTTAGGAAACGGCATCAGAAAGCTGCTGGCAGAGCAGAAGAGGAAAGCGGGTGTGGTGAGAGAACTGCTTTGGGTAGCAAGGAAAGGCCATCTGAAGCTCCTGGGTTAAGTCCCTTCTACAGAGGGTGCCAGTGGTGCCATCTCCTTTACAAACTCATCCTGTGTGGGGAGAAGCATCTGGGTCTCCCTCATCCTTGGGCTCACACAGGGCAGGCACAGATTGGACTCCACCCAAGTGCAGATACTCTGGTACCTCAGCAGGTTTGAGCTGTGGCCAAAGCTCTTCTTGCAGGCTGCACATCTGTAGGGTTCCTCATGTGGATCCACTGGTGTGTGATCAGCTCCCAGCTGTGGACAGACCTCTTCCTGCAGTCAAGGCACTCACTGGGACTCTCCTCTTGGGTTGGTTCTCTGGCATCTACTGAGGGTTGAGCTCCAGATGAAGCTCTTCCCACACTGCCTGCAGATAGAATTTCTTCCTGCTGACATAACGTCCCAGTTGATGTTTCCTTTGGATCCTCTGCCTGCTGCCCCACAGCACAGGAGTTTCTGCAGGGGAGGTAAGAGGTGACTCTCCTTGCACACAGGCACGGCAGAAACGGGCCACCTGGCAGAGGGTTTCCAGTGGCTGTGACACATCCCACTCTGGATTCTCCTTTGCATGGCCACTCAACACAGAAACTGCAGCTGAAGGACAGCATAATTCTCATGGAAAGAAACAGAAAGAGGATTTAGTTTGGCAGCAGAGCTCTTCCTCTACTCAAGAGATTTGTAAGGTTCATCACCACACAAAGCCACAGTTGATCACCAGGCTGGAGCTCTGATTGAAGCTCTTCCCATGTTTGGAGCTATCATGGTTTTGTGATTTTTGTTTTTTTGTATTCCACATCATAACATCACGTGGGGCACTGGGAGTTTAACTGCTAATGCTCAAGTTCTGGGTATCTGCCCAGAAGAGAAGAACTACATTCCCCAGGGGACTTTGCGGTCACGGAGAGGAGATAGAGCTCCTGGCAAGGTCACCTGATGGGCTCTTTCTCATCTGCTCTTCGTCGGCTCTCCTCCCATCTCCCTGCTGCTCAACTGGACTGCGCATCTCACCTCAGTGTTGTGGTGAGGCCTACCCACCTTTCGGACATTCTCTCTCTCATATTTTATTTATTAGCTTCAATTCAGAACTGCTTTTGAAGCTCTTCTCACACTCAGAGCACTTGTAGGGTCTCTCTCCTGTGTGGATGCGTTGGTGGTATGTGAGTTGGGATTTCTTTTTGAAGCTCTTCCAACAATAAGAACACTTGCATAGGCTCTCTGATGAGTGTATGCACTGGTGGTTAACAATGCTGGAATCTTTTTCAAAGCCATTTCCACACTCAGTGCAGGGATTCTGCATTTCCTTCTGGCACACATCCTTGCGCCTGGGTTCTTCAGGCTCCTTTTGACCTATGCTGAAGTCCTGTGGGCTGCATCCTGACTTTCCCAGACTCTTTACCAGTGACTCCATGATCTGCTCACCCTGACCTTGCTCCAGGCCTCCTTGGACATCACTTCTGATTTCTTCCACATAGACACCACCCCACCGCCTTTCGGCCACACCACTTTCCTCCAGGTCCTCCAGTATATCTGCAATCCCAGTTCCTGCTGGATGACAGGAAATCCAGAAATAGCACACAGTGCCCAAAATAAAATGCAGACAGAGATGGCTCTTCCAGACCCAACCTCCTCCTTCCCTCCACCACCTCACCTGGGCTGAGGTCTCCTGGCATGGCCTCAGGGCTACGCACATCCGGGATCCAGGGCTCTTCCCCTCCTTCAAGCAGGGAGATCACCATGGGTTTGGGGGCTCGAGGTGGAGTTTCAATGGAAGAAATATGGAGATAGGAGTGTTTCCCAGAATCTGGCACAGCCGCTTAACCAGCAACTTTGCAGTACATCCATCACCATGATGAAAACAAGATTAGGGCCATAATAACAGTGGGCAATTAGAATGTTTCCTTTAATATTTTCCAAACAGCTCAATGCCCAAGGCTTCAAGAATGTTCATGGGAATGGAATATAGAGGCAATAAATGCAGAAGTAACAACCTGGAAGTGCTCTGTCTGCTGGGGCTGGTGGCACCATGCAGTGTAGCAACACAAGGGCTGTTTGCAGGGAGCTGGTTCTTCCACTCCAGGCTGATGCCTGCTTGCCAAAACTGACTCGGGGGCTTTTATGAGCCTGTTGTGCATACTAACCAATTCTGAAATTCATGCTTCTCAGTCTTTCCTTTGTTGCTGTTGTAGTTATCAATATACTGCATGGCAATTTTACTAGCTCCAGTCTACAGAGGCTCCTTCTGCACAGCCAAAAGTGCCCTAATGAGGAGGAAAGGCAGCAAAGCCCTCACCCAGCGAGGCCACGCACTGGTACGTCTCCAGCATCACGTCCCGGTACAGCGCTCGCTGCGCAGGGTCCAGCAGTGCCCACTCCTCCCTGCTGAAATACACGGCCACCTCCACAAAGCTCACGGGCTCCTACAAGCAAAGAGGCTCCTTGCTGGGAACAACCAAGGCCCAGGGAAGCAGCTCAAACAGGACACAAACTCCCGTCCCAGCCGCTTCTCTGGCCCCAGCACACACACACTGCCTGAGGCCACCTCCCTCTCCCCTGCATTCACATCCCTTGTCCACTCCTGCCTGCTTCCCCCAGCCCCTACCTGAGATGCATGTGCTGTGGCCACCTGCTGCTCTCCTGCAGCTGAAATGATCACGGCTGGAAGCCAGAAGTTGAACTGGAGCCTGCAGGGCCAAGAGAAATGGCAGGGGAGCTGTGAGGGAACGCAGCAGTCCCTGTCCCAGTCCAGCCCTCCACAGCCCATCTGCAGGGCACTGCCTGGGGGATGGCACAGCAGGCCTTGCACAGGAACACAAGCAGCAACAGCACTGGTAACACTCTGGCTGAAGCTGATTACAAATCACAAAGCTGACTCAGACTGGGTGGCACAAAGAACTGACACCCGGTTCAACAGCTGTGGGTACATGGACTGTATGCCTAAAGACAATGCATAGCAAGGAGGCAGTCATCTTACCCCTAAACAGGGAGCAGCCCAAGTGTCCCTTGAGCTCTCCTGCTCAGCAAGGGCTGCACGACAGGACCTCCCCACAATCAGGGATGGCTCTCAATGATACACCTGTACAGAGATCCCACTCGGCTTCATGTCAAGACACCGTGCTGACACAGATCTTCTGTAAGAGACTCATGGTTGGTTTGGAGCTTTGTGAGCTTCTCTAAGGCGCTTCGTTAGAGTGAATATCTGAAGGTAATCACAGCATCAGCGAAGGGCTCCTACCTTGGGTGCGGAGCAGGCTGCTCCCGCCTCTGGTGCAGGCAACCGGGCTCCTGGGAGTCACGGAGAGCAGAGGATGCCGAGTGCCCTCAGCCCGGAGCTGGCCGCAGCACGGCCTCGCTGCTCCTCCTGCCACTGCCGTGCTGCCCGGACGGCTTCCAGCCAGGCTCTGGCCGCTTCGGCACAGCCTCAGGTGCAGGCAGCAATTCCCACAGCGAGCACGCCCCGAGCCGGCTGCCGGCCTTGGGCGGTTTCACAGCTCGTTCTCATGGCACATCTGCACCCGGGGGAGGGAGGGGGGGAGGGAGAGGGGGAGGGATGGGGGCTGCGTTTTGTTACGCTAATGAAGTGTCGCTCTCTGCTGGGTCTCTTTGCTTCCTTTGCTGGGCACATTCGCACATCCTTGTGGTCACATGTCCCCACGTTGCTGCCCTGCCATTCCTTTAACTCCTCTCACCCGTGAGCAGCTCCCAGCAAGAGGCAATCTCCAGCTGCCCTGCTCTCGAGGGCAGCATCTCCCTGCAGCTGGGTCACTTCCTTACTGAGCGCTGCCCATGGCACTGATGTCACATTTCTACTCACTGAGCAAGTGAGTGCTATTTCTATCAACTTCCTATTCTGCTTTCTCAATTCGGTCTTCTCTGCAAGGCATGAGCATGGTTAAGCTCTCTGCTGTACGAGGGCCAGCTCTGCTGTTCGCTGCTGTAGATCTACAGACTTTAAGGCCTCCCAGAAGGAACCGCCCTTGGGGTTACCGGACGTTTGTGTCAGGAAAGACTGCTTCCTGTTCTATTACATTTTATGTGGGCCAAAATTGGATTCTTAGTTTCACTTGGCAATGTTTAAACTCTACGCATCTTTCTGCAGGGGATGTTCCTCTGATCTTTGCTGTGATCACAGCCTCATCTCTTTCTTTTCTGCTGATAACCCAGCTGTTCGCATAACCATAACCATATTTCCTCCGCTCACATAAAAACTTTCCAGAAAGCCTTGGTTTTGTAATAAAACAGCCGGTATCCCTATGCCTGACAGGGTCTACAGATCCTCTTCTGATTCTGCTGTTGAGAACAACAACAACAACAACAACAACACACGAATAAAGGAAAACCAATAACAAGCTAACAAAGAAGCCCACCTTAGTCTAGTTTGGGACTTGGTTCACCAGATTCTGCCAAGTGTTCTCACTTCTGTCCCACTCAAGCCTAAGCAAAACTTCCATATGTGTGGAAGAAGGCAGATCATGGCCTGAACAGGATGACTTGTGGGAAATCCAACTCCATAACCACAAAATGGTTATAAAGCAGATCTATTTTGAGTTACAGCACTGCGCACATACGCTGGGGGCTGAGGGAGGAGCCTCTCCTAATCTGCACACCATAAAGGGACAGTTTAAGGATGTTATAGAGACAAGTTACACATATGCAAAAATAGGAGAGGATAGTACGATTGATTCAAAGAAGGAAGGCATAGATTATTCTGATATTACACTGATATGTATAGGAGGGGATATTCATTGGTTCCAAGAAGTTATTATAATATACTCCACCCCAATTGCTGAGTTATGTGGCTTGCAGCTCCTATTCCTTGCTGTAGTGGCACAGCAAGGAACCAGTAAGTGAGCACGAGTGCCTGGAGCAGTGTGAGAGGGATGCATTCCTCGGCTCACCTCCCCCTTCTCCAGACCCCTGCTAGGAGGGGTGACTCAACCCCCTGCTCTGACATCCCTCCCTGAAGCCTCTGTTTTGGCTTTGATTGCTCTACACCTCCTTACCCAGTGCACGATTCCTAAACAATTCTACAGAAATATGTTCCACACCAATTCCCCCCTTTTCTATAACCTGGCAAGCGTCACGTCGCTAGATGATGCCATTCTCTCCTGGGGATTTATGGAAAACACGCCCCGCTCTCCATCTTTTGGCGCAGCTTATGCTGCTTCCATTAAACATACTCAAGAAACAACGTAACAACGCATACGAATATTGCAAGAAAGAGTAAGACTGCGCAAGTCTTGAAGAGTGGCTTTAGCCAGGCAAAGCTCACTAACCAACTGGTTAATCTGCTCCACGGCTCTGTAAATCCGAACGAGGTATTATCCAAAGTAAATTGGTGGATCACCTGAATTTGTTCCCACTGTTTAGTGTGCACATCTGTGTCTTTTATTGAGTTGTGTCAGTTTTGATTAATTCTAGCCCACACCCCTCCTTCTTTGGCTGTCAGGAGATCAAGAGCCATTCCATTCTGCAATACTACTTGACTAAGAGAGGACACCTCTGTCTGCAATCCAAGTATAGCATCCACAGTTGAGCTCTTGATATTCTCTATGTAGCTGCTATACTGACAATTGCCTTTTCTGATTCACTTACTCCTGGACTAGGAATAAACCATCCAATAAAACTATGGAATCCACAGGGCTTGACTATAAGGGGGTTATTCCCCGCTTCACCCTTTTCCAAGAGCTTCTCAGCATCCCTGGGGAAGGAGCTGTTCCATTGAAGCACTAAGCATCCTCCTGCATAATGTCCTTCCAGTTCTTTGGAAGGGTCTTACATTGAGGCCTGTCTACAGCTGTACACTGAATTTAGGTCCCTTTTTCCTATTGTTCTGATTTTATTTGCACACCTACGCCTACTTCCTGCTCCACCCCATGGTGTCCAATTGGTGGAGGGAGTCCCACACTGAGGGATTTCCATTCCTCCATCTCTTGCTAAGGCTGTACATATATCCTGCAATCAGGGAGCTTTAGGCTAACCACTGTTCCTTTAGTGATGTTTAAATAGGTATTTTCACACCAGGCTGAAGCAAGTCTTATGTAACACATGCAACCTATAGAACACATTCTAAACATATTGTCTCCCAATCCTTAGCTCCAGTGGTTCGGTCTTCTTAACAGTGCACTGGGGCTGAGATGTCTTCTTAACTCACGTGTAGCTCCACCACGCTTGCTCTTTCACCTTGATCGCTACAGATGATGCTCCGGAACCCCAAATCTTGGAATTGTCTCTTGTAACAATACTTTAGTTACCTCCTGCACCCTGTTGGTCCTGCAAGGGAAAAGCCTCTGGCCAACCTGAAAAGGTGTCTGTTAATACCAATGTATACCTATACCCCCTACTCTTGGGAGTTCAGAGAAATCAATTCACCATTGTTGCCCAGGACAAATTCCCTTCCCTATTTGTCCCTTGGCACCCTGGGGCCTGTTCTACGACTATTCTGTAAACAAATCTCACATTGCTCTGTTACCTGCTTAGTGGTGGTGTATAAATTCCAAGCCACAATCCGTTGCCTCAAGTATTTATACAGGGTCTCGGTTCCCCAGTGAGTTTTCCTGTGCTCAGCCATGATTATGGCCCATAATAAGGAGGCGGGAACTCTTATTTTGTTCTGAACCTGTCATGGTTCTATGTTTCTTGTTTGTTTGTTTGTTTGTTTGTTTGTTTTTATTTTGGGTTTCAGTATTCCACA
>NW_024965740.1:7398-18397 GCF_019238085.1 Lagopus leucura
GGTGCTGGAGGGTGCTTTCCTAGCCGTTCCAAGCTTTTCAGGTTTGACTCGGTTCCGCGAACTCTCTCTCTCTCTCTCATCTTGTCTGATTTATTAATTTCAATTAAATTGTATATATTGTGTTATCTTGTATTCCAATAGTACAGTAAAATAAGTTTTCCTCCATAGATTGTTGCTGCTGCTCTTTTCCTCCCTTCCTTCCTTCCCATTTTTGTGGGACAGGGGTGGGGGAGGGGGGAGGGCAGAGGCCTGTCGCCCCTGTCACGGACATAGATTTATCTGATAAACTCCGTGACACAACCCTAATCCACCCTCCTTCTCCCGCATGCTCTCCTAAGTCCTCTATCAAGATTTGGTCTTATCTTGAATACCTTGCTTTACCCTCAGTTTTAACTCTTACTGTCTGGGACCAAAGTCTGCACCCCTGTGTCCTCTGCTTTGTAAATACTCTCCAGGCCCCCTCGATTAGGTTATCCAGGTCCTGTATTTTGCTTCCTTTAATCTGTAATTCACCAGGACAAAATACAGACATTCTCACTCTGATTAGCAGAAGACCTTGGGAGATATGAACAAGTTCAGCAGACATGGACTGCTTGAGAAAACCAAAAGATTGTGGCTTCCACTTGTTCTAGTAAATCTTGCCCTAGGAAAGGCTTTGGTGAATTTGGCACCTACAAACATTTGTGTATCCCTACCTGTTTACCTATACTAAGTTGTAAAGGCTTAAGAAAGTATGCCTCCTCACTTGTGCCAGTGGCTTCCGCTATGGTTACAAATTGATCACTTCCTGGAGTTAGAGAAGTATTTCACACCCAATAAGTTGCTCCAGTTACTACCAATTCCACACTTGGCTGCAATTCCTTCCTTAGCTTAATCTTCTCCACCCTTAACTGTTATTGCATCTGTTACCAAATCCAGTGCCTCTTATTGCACTGCTTTTCTGTCCTGGGCCTTTCCAGCTTCCCCCCTTCAGCTCCTCCTGAGGAGATCTCTGGGTCCTACAGCCCTGCTCTCAGCTCCTCCCCTGCTAAGGCTTCCCATGCTAACACTGGGATATCCAGTTTCCCAGGTCTCTGCAGATGAAAGCTGGTCGCTTCCAGCGTCTCATCTCCTGCCTTGGCACAAACAAGATGAACTGCTAAATGGTCATCACCTTCCAACCACCATTGATTACCATTTTTTCTTAAAGTTGTCTTGCTCATGGGGCCCCCAGGCTCCCCAGCAGTATCTGAAGTGGAATTTTCTTGGGAACTTCCTTTCCCCGTGTTCCCCCATATTCAATTTCATTGATCCTTTATTGTTCCCCAAAGTCCCCACCTTATAGGTAGAATGTTAGTGTGACCACATGCATATGCCTCTTTAAACCCCAGTCCACAATGCCAACCAAAACGCCACTTTCCTCTATTCCACTGTAATCCCTGGACATTACTACAGGTCGAGGGCCCGATATGTCGACCTGACCCCACCCGGAGGGAAGTGTGCTGCCTCCCTAGGGCACAGGACAGCGACATCTCTGGAAAGCTTCCTGGGCTTATTAGCCCATCTGAGTACTACCCCTTACTGGTAGTTCAGTTTGGCAGTGATGATGCTGCCAAGAGAAGCCTAAGGGCTATCAAGAATGACTTCAAGGTCTGGGGAGGGTACTGGATGGTGCAGGAGTGCAGGTGGTCTTCTCTTCTATCCCTTCAGTGGCGGGCAATGACACTGAGAGGATCAGAAAAACCCTCCTCATCAATAAATGGCTTAGAGGCTGGTGCAGGCACAAGAACTTTGGTTTTTTTGACCATGGTGCAATTTACTTGGCTCCTGGCATGACGGCTGCAGATGAAGTTCACCTGTCTGCAAAGGGTAAAAGGATCCTAGCCCAGGAGCTGGCGGGCCTCATTGAAAGGTCTTTAAACTAGGTAAGATGCGGGAAGGGGACAAAATGAGGGCTGCTGAGGCTGTGCGGGTAGTTCGAGCTTCAAAAGAGAACTTGATGGGTGATGAGGGTGGAGTTCGAAGGGATGGAGTGTGGCAGGGGAATGCTGCTTCCCTGAAGTGTCTATACACTAATGCGCACAGCATGGGAAATAAACAGGAAGAGTTGGAGATCTGCATGCGGTCGCACGGCTACGATCTAATTGCGATCACGGAGATGTGGTGGAACAGCTCGCATGACTGGAATGTTGTCATGGAGGGCTATGTGCTTTTTAGGAAAGATCAGCCAGCGGTACTGGTAGGCGTGCCGGTTACCGGTCCCGGTAGGCGTGCAAGCTATACTGGTGCAGGCAGTAAAAGAATTAGGGAGTGCCTTGAAAGAACAGGCTGCCGCGACCCAGAGTCAAGTAATGGCTGCTCTTGCACCCTTGCAAACAGCTACAACAAAGTCAGAAGGCTCAACTCCACCTCAAATCACATGCTTTAGATGTGGAGGTTATGGCCTTATCCGCAGGGAGTGCACTGTAAGTCAAGTATGGTGCCGCTTCTGTAAAACTAACTCGCACAGCAACAAGGTATGCTGCAGAAATCAGAAGTCGGGAAACGGACGGCCCAGCGCGAGGGGGCGCTGCGCTACGACACAAGCAGCAGCTCCAACATCAGCAGCTTTTCCTGCACAGCAGGGGGCAGACATCAACTCCTACCCGCAACTACAGGAAGCCTCGGCTTGGACCTGGCAACCACAATAGACTGTACCCTGATTGACAATAAGCCTCAACGAATTCCGACTGGAATAATGGGACCTATCCTTATCAACGGCCAGGCTACTGGAGCCTTACTCATTGGCAGATCATCCGCCAGTATGGAAGGCTTAAATGTTTTGGTTGGACTAGTGGATGCTGATTATCAAGGCAAAATCTACATTATGGTACAGACTGTTATTCCACCGTTACATATTCCACAAGGATCGTGCATAGCCCAATTGATTCTTCTTTCGCAGATGAGTCAAGGCATAACACCACACACGTCCATCCAGTGAAAAGACAAGGGTTTTGGTTCCACAGGAGGCCTAACCTTAGTGACTGTGGACTTAGCCAAAGGCCTAAATGAAGTGTACACTTGGAATATCAAGGCAAGAACATCCCTTTAATGGCATTACTGGACAGAGGTGCGGATTCAAGCATTGTAGATGCAGCTCACTGGCCCAAAGGATGGCCAACCTTAACTAGTAATGCAGCAGTGTCTGGAGTAGGAGGGGTTATGTTGGCGAAGAAATCACCCTTGTTGATTCTGCATATTGAGGGCAAAAGAATTACCTGTACTATCTCAATCATTCCATTACCTGAAAGTGTACAATGCCTCATTGGCAGAGATGTTCTTTCTCAGCTTGGAATGGTCCTCACAACAGAGCTCCCTTTATAGATGGGGCCATTGCATGGACTTTCCCAATTCCCATCCGTTGGACAACTGATGCTCCGATATGGGTGGAGCAATGGCCTTTAAAACAGGAAAGTCTTGAACAAGCCCATCAGCTGGTTCGTGAACAATATCTACGAGGGCATCTGTGTTTATCTACAAGTCCTTGGAATACTCCAATTTTTGTAATCAAGAAGAAATCTGGAAAGTACCATCTATTACATGATCTATGTGCTGTGAATGATCAGATGCAGGCTATGGTTGCCTTACAGCCTGGGATGCCGAATTCTGCTATGTAACCAGATCGGTGGCACTTGCTTGTTATTGATTTAAAGGACTGTTTCTTTACAATCAAGCTCCATGAGAATAACACACCTCGATACGCCTTTACGCTGCCAGCTCTGAACAGGGAAGGGCCATCTCAGCGTTTTGAATGGACAGTACTTCCACAAGGAATGCATAATTCACCCACACTCTGCCAGCTATTCGTAGATGCTGTATTACAACCTCTGAGAGCGGCATAGCTGCTTACAATTATCTATCATTATATGGATGATATCTTGTTTGCACAGGAGAACCCTTTTTCACTGCAGCAACGGACTGGTATTACAAAACAGCTTGAAGAGTAGGGACTAACAATTGCACCTGAAAAGGTGCAAGACTCCAGCCCGTGGAAATATTTGGGATGGACAGTTGAAGAACGCCAGATCACCCCTCAGAAACTGCAACTGCACCTTGACATCAGAACTGTAAATGATGCCCAACGGCTGCTGGGTGATCTGCAATGGCTTCGACCAGTAATTGGCATTCCCAATGAGACTCTGGATGTACTAAGACCCCTACTGAAGGGTCCAGACCCTACGCAGCCAGTATGCCCTATGCCAGAACAGCATGCTACAATACGCGATATTGCCAACTCAATCACAACCCGTTGTGTTAGACGGCGTGACCCAACTGTCCCGATTGATCTCACTATTCTTTTGGGCATTAAGTTCTTATTAGGTGCTCTCACTCAGCGTTTAAAGAAAATGGGGGAGATATGGGTTTTGGAGTGGCTTGCGCCACCTTTACAACAACGGACAACTTTAATTCAGAAAATCTAGATTCTGGCACAGCTAATTAAGCGCGGTCGTGCTCAAATACTGCAAGTAACTAGAGAAGAGCCTGGATTAATAAGGATACCCATGAAGAGAGATACCTTAGATTGGTATCTTCGAAATTCCGTTAGTCTACAGGAGGCCCTGTTGAGTGCAGGTGCACCAATACGGATTGACTCACTATCAGACCCAAAGTTAGCCTGGATGAGTAATCAAGGATGGATAGAAAAGCCGAAATACACTAAGCAGCCAATTAAGGATGCAGTGACCATTTTCACGGACGCAGGAAAATGCTCCAGGACTGCAGCGGTGGCTTGGATGAGAAACAAGGAATGGCATCATCAAATCTTAATGGCAGAAGTTACAGATACCCTCCAAACTTTAGAACTGTTAGCAGTAGTTTGGTCAATGGTAACCTTCCAGGAACCTCTGAATATTGTTACTGACTAGCTCTATGTGGCAGGTGTAGCACAGAGGATAGAAGATGCCGATATTAAGGATGTACAAAATAGAGGCTTATTTGAACTGTTATGTCAATTGCAACGCGCTGTACGTCAAAGAAGTGAATCATATTCAGTTATCCATATTCGAAGTCATCAATGGGAAATTGGGCTTGGGGAAAGGAATGCTAGGGCAGACCGCCTGGTAGCAATAGGTCAGCAGGCACCCTTGTCCCAACATACAAGAGCAAGAGAAACGCGCTCTATATTCCATCAAAATGCTAAAGGCCTGATGAGGGAATATGGCATTTCTTTAGAGGAAGCCAAGGCCATAGTGTGAGCTTGCCCAACTTGCAGTTATCATAACCAAGGTGTTGGACTGGGTTCAGGAGTGAATCCAAAGGGCTTAGCGTCTAATGAACTGTGGCAAATGGACGTGACCCACATTTCAGACTTTGGCCATCTCAAATTTGTTCACGTAACTGTGGATACCTGTAGTCATTTTATTTGGGCAACTCCTCAGCCAGGGGAAAAAGCAAGAGATGTATGCTCATAACTGTTTTGCAGTTATGGGAGTTCCAAAGACACTAAAAGTGGACAATGGCCCAGCCTACAAGAGTACCTCAGTTCAAAGGTTTATTAGGCAATGGGATATACGTCATGTGACTGGAATTCCCCATTCTCCTACTGGACAGGCGGTAGTAGAGCGACCAAATGGCACGATTAAGCATTATGTGCAGAAATATACAGACATTACGGATCCAAGAGAAAGATTGCTTAAGTGCCTTTTTGTGCTCAATCATCTATGTGTTTTTGGTAACTCGGATGCTCCCCTAGCTATGATACATTATCAAGGGAGTAAGCTGAGCCAGATGAATCCAGAAATGTGGGCCCACTATAGGGACCCAAAATCAGGATTGTGGCAGGAACCGTGTGAAGTAATTTATTTGGGTCGAGGTTGTCTTTATGTGCTTACTCCAGCAGGTCCTCTCTGGGTTCCTAGTCACTGGACCCATCCAGCAGTTGGCCACCCTGGACACCAAGGAGAAGCGACGCGAGCACCACCTTCACTGGACACTGGACCCAGTGATTCGGTCAATACTTCATTTACTTGACCCTGAACTGGCCAATTGGAAAACTCGAAGTCAACTGGATGAGCTCCAAGGGATTTTACACATCATCGAACCAGCAGGAATAGCCTGTGATCCGTGTATTGATTGTCAGGAACGTAGTTGTAAGGCATGGGTGAAGATACATTGTGGTGGGTGTAAGAAGGTCTGGTGGGCACATCAAAGTAGCCTCACACGACTGTGGTGCATTAATTGTGCTCAAGGCTGGCAAAGGGGTTCGACCGTAGTGGCGGTAGCTGAGGCCCTGCAGAATTTGACAGGCTCACCAAGACTTCAGGGTTTAGCTTTAATTGAAAGCAAAGAGACAAGGGAATTATTGGAAATTTGGTGGGAAACAAAACGGGAGGTGATATGAATTAGAGCCGAGACTGCTACTAAGATACTACAGAAATTCTGTGATTGAGATGTCTGGGTTATTCTTCCCAAAGAGGCATGGGTCAGTCCACAAGACTGGAATTAAGCCTCACAGAAGTCATCACATGGGTCCCAGCCCAACCCAAGACTAATGTTTGGGTAACCTTAGCGAATATGACCAAGGAGGATGCCATCTGCCTGTCTCTGTCTTCTCCAGGAAACCCATTCTCAACCTGCTTGGTAGGGTTGCCAGCAGACCCTTGGCCATGCCCAAGCTTCACACCACTGTTCACATGTAGTAATAGGGATCCTAGAAACAGTGTGGATAACTGGGATCAATGGGCTCCTTATTTTCCAATATTGCCTCAGGAGCCTTAAGAAATAGAATTACTAGGATCTGTTAAGGCCAATGCATGTCTCTTCTTTAATCACTCTAGTAGAGTTGCGACTAATAATTCCTCGACCATTGTGAATTCTAGCTTGTTAATATATCACAATGAAAGTGCATGGTGCAACTATACAACTGCAAACATTTCTGTATCTGCTAACAATCCCGTTCAATTGCCAACTGGATATTTTCTGATATGTGGCGATCATGCTTGGCCCGGAATCCCATCCACATTAAGAGGAGGTCCTTGTATAATTGGACGGTTATTCTTATTGACACCTAATACATCTATGATCTTAAACATGAGTCGGCATTACTCTCAAAGCAGGACCAAGCGTATGACTCATGCATTTACCCGGGAGTGCCGTGATGATGTGAATTTCTGGAATCTGGAAACTCCGTCTCTCTCTTGGCTCCCTGGGGTTCTGCAATACGTGCTAACGTTAACTACTTGGGAAGAATACAGGAATGTTGTCAGGGTCTGCAGGGATGCGACAAGGAAGGCTAAAGCCCACCTGGAATTAAATCTGACGAAGGAGATAAAGGATAATAAAAAAGGCTTTTTTAAGTATGTTAACAGTAAAAGGAAGACTAGGGAGAATGTGTCTCCCCTGCTAAGTGACGGGGGTGTGCTGGTAACGGGGGATGCTGAGAAGGCAGAGATACTGAATGCCTTCTTTGCTTCTGTCTTCAGTGAAAAAGCTCCCCCTCGGGAATCTGAGACCCTGGAGGTTAGTGACAGGGTTGTGGAATGGAAGACCTCCCTTCGGTCAGGGAAGAGGTGGTCCGGGAGCGCCTAGGCAACACCAGTGTTCACAAATCCATGGGACCCGATGGGATTCATCCACGGGTGCTGAGGGAGCTGGCAGAGGTGATTGCTGAACCGCTTTCTGTCATCTTTGAGAAGTCTTGGAGGACGGGGGAGGTGCCTGAAGACTGGAAGATAGCCAACATCACCCCGGTCTTCAAAAAAGGCAAGAAGGAAAACCCAGGCAATTATAGGCTAGTCAGCCTCACCTCTGTCCCTGGAAAGGTGATGGAACAGCTTGTGCTGGATGTCATCTCCAGACAATTGGAAGAAAAGGAGGTTATCAAGAGTAGTCAGCATGGGTTCACCAGGGGGAGGTCATTCTTGACCAACCTGGTAGCCTTCTATGATGTTGTCACTGGGTGGGTGGATGGGGGGAGAGCAGTGGATGTAGTCTACCTTGATTTCAGCAAGGCATTTGATACTGTCCCCCACGACATCCTTATAACAAAGCTGAGGAAGTGTGGGATAGATGAGTGGACAGTGAGGTGGGTTGAGAACTGGCTGACTGGCAGAGCACAGAGGGTCATTGTTAGCGGTGCAGAGTCTGGCTGGAGACCTGTAACTAGCGGTGTTCCTCAGGGGTCGGTGCAGGGTCCGGTCTTGTTCAACATCTTCATCAATGACCTTGATGAGGGGATAGTGGCCACCCTCAGCAAATTTGCTGATGACACGAAGTTGGGAGGATTGGCTGACACGCCTGAAGGCTTTGCTGCCATTCAGCAAGACCTGGACAGGCTGGAGAGCTGGGCAAAAAAAAACTGGATGAGGTTTAACAGAAGCAAGTGTAGAGTCTTGCACCTGGGGAGGAATAATTGCATGCACCAGTTCAGTTTGGGGGATGAGCTGCTGCAGGGGAGCTCTGTGAAGAGGGACCTGGGTGTCCTGGTGGACAATAGGTTGGCCATGAGCCAGCAGTGTGCCCTTGTGGCCAAGAGGGCCAATGGCTTACTGGGATGCATTAAAAAGAGCATGGCCAGCAGGTTGAGGGAGGTGATCCTCCCCCTCTACTCTGCCCTGCTGAGGCCTCATCTGGAGTACTGTGTCCAGTTCTGGGCTCCCCAGTACAAAAAAGGTGAAGGGCCTGGAGCATCTCCCCTATGAAGAAAGGCTGAGTGAACTGGGTCTATTTAGCCTTAAGAAAAGATGACTGAAAAGGGATCCAATCCAGGTTTATAAATATCTGAGGCGTGGGGGCCATAGTGGTGAGGCTGGACTCTTTTCAGTGGTACGTGGAGACAGGACAAGGGGAAACGGACATAAGCTGCAGCATAGGAAGTTCCGCACAAATGTGCGCAATAATTTCTTTAGGTGAGGTGACGGAGCACTGGAACAGGCTGCCCAGAGGGGTTGTGGAGTCTCCTTCTCTGGAGATGTTCAAGTCTCGCCTGGACGCCTACCTGTGCGACCTGGTGTAGGGAACCTGCTTTGGCAGGGGGGTTGGTCTTGATGATCTCTAGAGGTCCTTTCCAACCCCAACAGTTCTGTGATTCTGTGATTCTGTGATTCTGTGATTCTGTGATTCTGTGATTCTGTGAACTGGCAAACGTCCTAATTTTAAAGAAGAGGAAGAGAGAGGAAATCAACAATTATAGAGCTGTCATTCTCGCTTCAGTGCCTGGTAATCTTGTGACGAAAGTGGTGCTGGGAGTTACTGAAAAACCCCTCAAGGACAGTTCTGTCATCAATCACAGCCAACACAAGTTCACGAGGGGAAGGTCCTGTTTAACTTGATGTCCCTTTATGACAAGACCACCCACTGAGTTGACAAAGGGAAGCCAGTTGAGGTTATCCTTCAGGATTTCAGTAGAGCCTTTGATACTATTTCTCACAGTATCCTTCTGGACAAAATGTCCTGCATACCAGCTAGACAAAAACATAATGTGATGGGTGAGTAGTTGGCCAATGGGTCGGGCTGAAAGGATTACAGCAAATGCAGTTCCATCAGGCTGACGGACGGCCGCTAGCAGGGTTCCCCTGTGCTCCATTTAAGAGCAGTTCTCTTTTCATCAAGGGCTTGCATGGAGGACTAGAAGAAATTTTGAGCAAGTTTGATGATGATACCACACTGGGAGGAGCTGTTGTTTCCATTGAGGGTAGAGAGAACTTGCAGAGAGATTTGGACAAGTCAGAGAACTGCGTAAGCACCAACTGCATGAAGTATTACAAGAAATAGTGCCTGATTCTGCACCTGGGTAGGGGCAACCCTGGATGTACAAACTGGCTGGATACGGGTACTGGAGAGCAGTTCCACTGAACAGGATCAGGGGTCCCGGTTAACATGAAATTGAATGTGAGTTAGCAGTGTGCCCAGAAAGCCAGGAAGGCCAACCATTCCCTGGGTGCACTGAACATGGCATTGACAGCTGGGTGAGGGAAGGGATTGTCCCTCCCTGCTGTGCACTGCTGCAGCCTCGCCTGGAGCACTGTGTGCGCTTCTGGGCAGTGCAGAACATAAAGGGCATAAAACTATTGGAGACTGTCCAAAGGAGGGCACCAGAACTGAGAGATCTGAAGTTCAAAGTTCCATTGTGAGTGATGGCTTGTTCAGACTGGGCCATTCTCACATCCCTCATCCTGTGATGAGACACACTGCCCACATGGGACTTGGGCCTCAGGGCATCCTTGCACCCCGTGCAGAGTTTGGGAACTGCTGTCCCCTTGTCTTTCATCTGACATTATACAAACCCACATCCCACTGCCCCAGGAAGGACCCTGAGCCAGCATGAGGGACAGGATTTCCCTGCCAAGGGTCTGGGGATCAGGGCTTGGCCTTTCTGCTTTATAAGACAAAGGAGGCTTTCCTCACATCAGAGCCACCATCCCAGTGCCTTTGTCTGCCCTTAATCATGGCTTCACAGAATCACAGAATCACAGAATCACAGAATCACCCGGGTTGGAAGGGACCCCAAGGATCATGTAGTTCCAACCCCCCTGCCTAGCAGGGCAACCAAACATACACATTCAGATCAGGTTGCCCAGGACCCCGTCCAACCTGGCCTTAAACACGTCCAAGGACGGGGCATCCACAACCTCCCTGGGCAGCCCGTTCCAGGGCCTAACCACTCTCCTAGTAAAGAACTTCCCCCTAACATCCAACCTAAATCTTCCCTCCTTCAACTTAAAACCATTTCCCCTCGTCCTGCTGTTATCAGCCCTTCTGAACAGTTTACTCCCCTCCTGGGTGTAGGTTCCCTTCAGGTATTGATAGGCTGCAATGAGGTCACCCCGCAGCCTTCTCCAGGCTGAACAAGCCCAACTCCCTCAGCCTGTCCTCATAGGGGAGCTGCTCCAGCCCCCTGATCATCTTAGTCGCCCTCCTCTGGACCCTTTCCAAAATCTCAATGTCTTTCTTGTACTGAGGGCTCCACACCTGGACACAGTACTCCAGATGGGGCCTCACAAGAGCCGAGTAGAGAGGGACAATCACCTCCCTGTCCCTGCTG
>NW_024965741.1:0-3216 GCF_019238085.1 Lagopus leucura
AACGCACACGCAAAACCCACCCCCCTCACGCACACCAGCAACAGGCAGCTCCAGTGCGAGCCATTGGCAGGAGAAGTCGATTCCTGACCCGTCCAAGAGCTGTTCTTAAGGCTGATTCGAGCACTTCAGAAATCTCCTTATCTTTCCTCCTCTCAGTTCTTCCAAAGGGGGAAAGAAGATCCACGTCTGCGCTCGCTTCCTTCTGAGATGAGCAGATTGCTGCTGCTTTGGTCTCAACTGCATTGCTCTGCCTGCTCCCACATCACTGCTTCCCCGCATCCTGCAGCCCGAGTGGGAAGCAGGAGCACCACGCTGCTCACCAGGGCTTGCTCAAGAAGCAGAGCAGCTCTGCACACACACAGGAGCTCCCTGCATGCTGGGCAGGACCCTGCGGTGCCAAGGTCACCAATTCTGGTGGTAGGAAAGGTTAAAAAATGACCACCAGGCCTCCAGGTTTGGCTGTGCGAGCATCCATGCTGCACAGAGCAAGCATTTATCAGTGAGAAAAAGGCTCCTCCATGAGCACAGACAGCACTGAGCAGCTCTGTGCCAGGCGTGCTGGGCTCAGGGATGGGACCCACAGATGGCTCAGGAGGACGGGAAGGCTCCACCGTGCCTGGGTTTCTATTTTTCCATCGATTTCCACATCTCCCCACTTCCTCCCGGGCAGCACAAGCACCAGCCCCTCTTTATGGACACTACAACATCCCATGAGAACAGCTCTTTCCTGGCAGATTCCTCCTCAGGATCCCAGCGGGGCACCAACTCCACAACCCCTCCACCCCAAATGCACCCCAGCGACCCAGGGCCCAGAGCGTGAGCAGCTCCGTGTGCATGAGCCCAGCAGCAGCAGCAGCAGCACCTGCTCCCCACCCGTGCCACCCACACTCTGCCCCAGCAGCTCCTCACCATGACGTAGTGACGCTGCATCTCCGATTTCTCGCTGGCGAGTTTGTCGCATTCCAACTTCAAGCTGGAAAGGCAGAAAGAAGTGAGAGAACCAGGAGGGCAGCGGGTCGCATCCTGCGGGGTCCATCCCAGCCTGCTGCGTGACCCCATGCAGCTCAGCAACCGGCCAGAACCTATTTTGGGGAAGCCCAGTGCAAGCCTCCAGAATGATGGCTTTTCCCCTTTCCTTTGGGTTCTTTGCACCCTTAAGAGCAAACGTGCTGCTTGCTGTGCTTTACGCTGCTCCCCAGCCCGGCAGCTGCAACCAGCATGTGCTGTGGTTTTATGTTTCAAACGAGAAACAGCTTCATCTCCACCAAACCTGCTGCTCCGTGAGCAGATCGGGTCCTGCAGCACAGAGGGGGGGTCAAGGCACAATGCTGCACGATGCTAAGCCCGGGGGGGGTGGGAGCAACGGGGCACAGAGCAATGGTTTGGTGCATGCGTGCAGCTCAAAAGCAAACAGCAAGAGAGCCCATCAGCAGCCAGCTTTTGGGTCAGCAGAAGCCATTCCGCAGGCGGAAAAGCGGAAGCATTTGGCTTTAAGTGCTCCCTGCAGCATTCGTGATCCAAGAATGGCAGCCAGCAGGGAGAGGGGAGGAAAACTCCCAGCGAGAGGCGGGAGGGCTGGAAGAGCTGCACACGGGAGGGCTGGCAAAGCCGTGCACAGCGCTGGCTGAGCCGTGCATGGGGGGAAGACCTGGCTGGGGGTGGGGGTGGAAGGAAGAGCGTTCTCTCCTTCCAGAATCCCATCCTTCGGGGGTGGGCAGAGCGTAGCCCTGCCTGGATTGCAGCTTTTGGCCAACGCTGGGCCAGACTGCATGGCCGGGTCCCCTCCTGGTCCTCTGCCAAAGGCAGGCAGCAATGGGTGAACACCGGGCCTCCCCCCGGGATGCTCACGGCGGTCTTCCAGGTGGGACACGGAGGCGATAGCAGGCTGGGAAGGCTGCGCACGGGGGGAAATCCAGGCTGGGAGGGGAGGGCAGAGCATTCAGCTGCACGGAGCCCATCTTTTGGCCACCGATGGGCCACGCCGCGTCCCGGTCCGTGCAGGGAAGCGATGCCAAAGCGGACGATCCCAAGTCTGGGTGCACAGCGGACCCCCCCGGGATGCTGGGGGTGATTTCTGGAGGCGGTTACCCGACACGTACCTGTGATATTGGGCCTGCAGGAGCTGAAACTCGTCCTTGATGCGGTCGCACGAGTCGGAGGTGGTGAACTTGAGCTGCTGCGGCAGGTGAGAGGAGCCCTTGAACAACACACACAGCGCTGCACACCCAACGGGGGGCCCACAGCCCTGCCCACCCCCCAACCGGAGCCTGCCGCCACCGGGACCGCCGCCGCCCAAGGTCACCCGCACCCCCCGCTGCCGTCCCCGGTGGCTGCGGGCGGGGAGGAGGAGGAGGACGAGGAGGAGGAGGAGGCAGCTCCCGGTGCTCCCCCCATCCCTCCCTCTTTTCTTCCTTCCTTCTTTCCTTCCTTCCCTCCTTCCTTCTCCCGGTGCCGCCGTACCGAGTGTCGGCTTTGTGGAAACATCATGTCAGGCTGCAGCCCGGCTCACCGCACTCAGCGGTCCACCGCTCCACCGCACCGCTCCGTTCCCGGTTTGTTTGCTTTGCTTTTTTCCCCCCCTTCCTCCTCCTCCTTCTTTTCCTCCGCCTTTGTCCGCGCCGGGCCCGGCCCCGCGGCCGCCCCGCGCCGCTCTGCCCCGAGCCGCCGCCTATTGTCTAATGGCGGCTGCGATCCGCTCCGTCCTGCGGCTGCTCGGCACCACCTGCCGCCCCGCCGCCGCCTCCCCGGGCCGGGCGGGCCCACGGCCGTCTCCGCCCCCGCCGCGATCCGGGCGGTGCGGGGCGCTCAGGCGCCCCCCCTCCCCCCTTCCCCGTTCCTTCCTTCCTCCCTTTCCTTCCTTCCCACCCCCCGGCCGTGATGCTCGGCCGCTCGGACCGCGCTCCGTCGGACGTTCCCTGGCTTTGGGGTCTGCTCTGCGACGGAGAGCCCCGCACCTGCTGCGGGAGCGCCGCGGGATCGGAGAAAGGCTTAGAGTGGGGGGGACTTAAAGATCGTCCAGTTCTACCCCCCCTTTTGTTCCTCCCCCCTTGACTCCCCCCCCCCCCCCGGTCCCCCTCCCTGGGTCCCATCCCGGATTCCCCCATCCTGGGTCCCCCACTATGGGTCCCCCCTCCCCTGGTTCTTCTCCTGGGTCTCCCCCCCGGTTCACCCCCCAGGGTCTCTCACCCCTGGGTCCGCCCCCCTCCACCCCCCTCC
>NW_024965742.1:0-11118 GCF_019238085.1 Lagopus leucura
AAAAAAAAAAATATTTACAAAGTTTGTACAATATACACATCTGATTTTCTATGGGACACACTGCACCAGAGGAAAGAGGGCCACGGCTCTGAAACAAGTCTACATATCAAGTGCTGGAACTACTAATGGAGACTTATGGTAACCAGTCTTTAGTGTTCTGCTAGAGCATAGGGGTTTTCTTATGGCTCCTGCAAGAGATGACAGGCTACTCTTTCCTTCTGGAGCTACGATGCTGCACCTAATCAGCCCAGATTTTAAGTTGGTTTTGTTTTAAATACAGGTATTTACAGTGTGGGTGAACTGCAGATGCATATCAACTCCTCCAACTAAAGAAAAAAAAACAAAAAGGAAACAGAAGTTGAAGACAAAGTAGTATTACCAATAAGTTTCACCTCACAGCCCTGGCCTCGAGTACTTGGAGAGAAAGAGAGGGGGGAGAGAGGGGAACTTTGACCTGAAACCAAAAACGGCGGCTGACTCCTCGGGCTGCGTCAGAAAGGTGATGTTCTGAATGGTCTCATAGCAATCTTGTTGGGATTTAGTTCACGACTACGAATTACAACTTTGTGAAATACACTTTATACACTGTACTTGTGCTCTAAGCACATTAAAATACACAGAAAACTACCCTAATGTGCATTAGGAGTCTGTTTCATGCTTACTGAAGCCAAGAAACCAAGAGTAAAGCTCCATCTCTGTTCTTCTATTGTTTTCTATTGTGACTACAAATTGCAGCACTTGTGGTCGGTAAGATCACCCACTGTAGGAACAACTTTCAGTTCTCTGTGACAATAGGGTGAGCTGAGGACAGACTGGCACTGTTTAGAGATGAATTTCCTGCTCTTTGTGGGTTTCTGTTAGACTCTAGCATTATTTGAACTTCTGCGGTTTAATTCTCTTTGTTGTTGCTTTAATTCTAATGGCAGAAAACAGGAGAAGAAACAACACCCCTTCAGAGGCAGTGAAATGCAGTATCTGAGGAGTACATCGCCACTTTTTTCTCTATCTGGAATTTTAAGATCTAAGCAAACAAAGAGAGGACCTAGCAATCTTATAGAATAGCAAAGGATCCCAGGGCTTTTTATTTCCTGCTAAATATACTATAAATCATGGTTATGATGATATAGGCCTTCTGAACAAGCTTCTCTCCATTAGCATGCAACCACTGCTATAGGTTAACACATTGCTCACTAACACTCTTTGTTAAGGACCAAAAAGGAAAAAAAAAGGCATAGAAGAATGCCTATTGCATTTGAACTATCTTGCAGCAGCAGTATTAGTTGTACAAGACATGTAGGAAAGCTTCTGTCAGCCTGAGACTCAAGTGTTTGCTTCACTTGATTATTATGATTTATATTTACTATGCACGTTATTCAAAAAACATGACAT
This sequence comes from Lagopus leucura, assembly GCF_019238085.1. Lineage (NCBI taxonomy): Eukaryota > Metazoa > Chordata > Aves > Galliformes > Phasianidae > Lagopus > Lagopus leucura. The sequence goes on from NW_024965742.1 coordinate 1,390, forward strand.
CTTAAGTACTTCAGGAGCAATGGAAGTTCTTGGAAAAAGCACTGGAAATGGTCCAGCTTCATGTTCTCAATGTACAGAATTTATGGATGCCTACAATGTTGCTCTTTTCTCTTTCCACCCCCAATATCTGTAGGCCAAATCAGCTAGCTTTACAGTGAAAAAGTAATGAAAAAGATGTTTTCCTCTGGCCATGTGTAAGTCTAACTGGGAAAGAATATTTTTCTCCAGCTACTGGTGGCAGGCATCAAGAGACCCTTTCAAATAGCAGTGAACTTCATCCACAAAAATGAAATAAAGAACTATACTTCAATAACTAGATTTATTAAATTCTTAATAGGGGTCAGATCTGTTTGTTTTGTTCTCCCCTCACAGACTCAGAGGACATTATAAAATAATATTTGTTATGTATATGCAGGGATTTTCACTTTACATGTTTGAAATGAAATCATAAAATAACTGCAATGTAAAAATAAATAAGCCACTAAAACAAATAACAAAAGGCTTCTCCGAGGGGGAAAGTGCCAGCTATGGGATAACAGTCACTAACTACCCCCACGAATTTTCTCATATTCCAGGGATCACCAGCACAAGGCAGCTTTAGTTTTGTCCATCTCAACTAACACGTGCAGAATGGAGCATTTCACTTTCTTCATTCCCTCATCCTCTTGGGTGTCACAGCTTCTTATCTCTAGTTTTTGTTTCTAGCCATCTCCCACCAAGTACTTCAGGAAACAAAAAACCTAAATGAAGATCACAGCCTGTTCCATTCTGTGCCCTTCCTCTTTTTTTTGCCTCCTCTTTTCTTGCATTTGTGCAGTGTTGTGGCACCTATTAACTACCAATGTTTTCAGAATGACATTATACAAGGTGCAGGATGTACCACTGTGCCCTAAAAATATCAACAACTGCATTAGTCTCACAATAATTAATGGCAGGCATTATGCAAATGACAACTTTTTCACTGCAAAATAATGACATTTCTTCATTTTGAGCAGAGTTATGCAAAACAATGAATTGGAGATGATAAATCACACAGGAGAATTAAGAAAGCCATAACGTTCCTGCCCAGGCAGGCAGAAAGACAGACAGACCAACGATTTAGAACACATTGTTTGTTCTCAAATCACCATTAAGAAATAAATAAAAGCATAGCCAGTCGGTCATTAGAACGTATGTGTAATTTAGTTTCCCCCCTTTAGGCAACTATGCACGAGAGGATGTTAAATTCTAGCAATTGTATTATTACAAGTCACAAGCAAAAATTTTTTTATTAACCTTAATAAGTCATTCACTCAGAGACTACAGTCATCGGGCAAATAAAATGTATCACATGTCATTCTCCTACACATTAACTAATTTCTTATGCAAACATCACAATGTATAGCAATTACTGCTGCTCAAAAAAAAAAAAAAAACAACCCAAAGTCAGTTTCAATTTATTTTATTGCTTTTGTGCTTGGCCATTTCCTGTAGCGCTTTATTGCCTATGCCCATATTTTAGGTGCAAATGAAGTCCATGAAACAAGAAGCTAATTTTCTGAAATGTTCCCACACCTTTTTTTGCTTGTTGTGACCGCTGGTGGAAAATGCTGCGAGATTGCCCTGCGAGCCTCGAGAAGCTTCTCAAAGGCAAAAGCTAATGCTGACCAGCTGTGGACATCCTCCCTGCCCCAACCCTTTCTCCATTACGTACTTCCCATCTTCTGAAAGAGTGATTCCTGCCTGGTGCCTCCTGCAGAGCCTGGCACGAGGGCTAGGAGCTGCTATTCCAGCACCACTCCCCAGAGTGCTGGCTTCCCAGGAGACCAGACTGAAGGGTAGGTTTGAAGTCCCTCCACACGACACTCCTCCACTGCTCCTTAAAGTGCCTCCTGCTGGAACTGAAGTATCTATAAGCTTTTTAATAGATGGCACTCCTGATTCTTCCTTTCTGGTGATTCCTGCTGGGAGACTGTGATGTATCAAAGAATTACAGCAATTAAGGTTGCAGAGACCTATGGTATTTAATCATTCCCTCCATACTCCCTCCTGAGTATGGGTATTCCTTACGCTTTTTTTCCTGATGTTCTACTTAGTCTAACTTGAAAGCGTGTCAAATAGCTGGGCATTCTCCACTTCCCTGGGGAGGTTATCTCACTGTGACATGTCATGAGACTGGAAGTTTTCCAAAGTATTCAGTGTAATTTTACTTCTTTAAACTTAGTTTTCAGGATCCGCGTAATGCCAAGCAATTTGTTTTTTTCTAGAGACTGGAATTGCACCAGTTCTGTTCTCCTCACATTCATGGCTCTAGCATGATATTTAACAATAACATGCACTGAAAAAAAGTACCTATAATATTTGCAGCACTGAAAGATTACCCAAAGACAGTGGCTTCTATCCCTCAGAGTTGTTTCAGATGAGGACTGGTATGAACAAGAAAACCATGACCAAACCTTAACAATAGCTGTGGGGTTATATCTCCCCCACATATAGTCACATCAGCCACTCTCCTTAGGTGGCAACTTACTGGTGGCAACTCTAAACACACAGATAGCAGACTGTAAGAAGGAGTACATATTCCGCGTGATGTCTGGAGATTAATTGTGTAGCTCTTATTAAGCACAGTGAGGGGGACTGGAAAACAAACCATTTACGCAGCTCCAGCTGTATCTCAATCAATATGGAAAATCAACCACCAGACTTTCTTCTCACCAAACGCTTTCACTCATAGATAACTCAGTCCCTCACTGACAAAATCATACAAAGAGCCCTGAAAAACAAATATTTGTGTTGAAAAAAATGGGTGTCTTTGGAAACAAATGGGTAGCAATTGATGCCCCACTTCCCACATCCTCCCCTCTTCCTATCCATTTCAAGACTTGGTGCAATTTCCCTCCCTTGGAACGCTGCAAAAAAAAAATTCTCCACCTGCAGCCTCTCATCCGGAAGTTAATAACATTTTGCAGCTCTCCTTAAATAAAATCCAGCCCATCCTGGATCAATAAGACTGATGCCTATTTCCCTAATGGCAGCCGATTGCCATTTGCTATTCAAATCAGACTAGATAAATTACAGTACATGCCAAGGAACAGGCCAGTGAATTAAGACAAGCCTCCTGAGGACCAGCGATATTATTAATCTTTTAAGACACTATCATATTTCTTCTTGACAGTGTGCGTAGACTCTCAGACATGCTGCACCCAGATTGAAATATCAGCTGCTGCACAAAATCAATAGTGTTAGAAACACAATAATTTTCTGTCTACAGGGCCCCCAATAAGCAGCACTTGTGTTTCTCTTTCTTTCCACATCTCTGCTCCAAATGCATTTGTTTTAAAACCCAGGTCTCAAAACTGAATAATAATTGTGGTGGGCAAAGTTGCTTTTGTTGTCATCCTTTGCCACAGCAGCCACAACTGTGATGCCTGATAAGGTTGTGGTTCTCAGAGACAGTGTAAGGTTCTCAGGGGTCAGATGCTCACCGTGTGTATTTTATCCTTCTCCCTGTAGCCTCACGCTCGGTCTCTTACTCTCTCACTGCAGACATTATAAAGACAGATATTGCTAGAGATCTTGCTATCCCTAACAAAAATGAAAACGGGGACCTTGGACATGAACTGACAAAGGGAGACTGTACATGACAAGAAAGCAAAAGGCTTAAGGGATTTCTCTTCACAGGAGCAACAGAAAGGATCAATTCGAACAATTTTGATCTCTTTAGACCTGTGCATGAATTCAATTGAGGCTCCGACAGCCACGCAAGCTGCCCCTCTGGTTTCTCAGCTGCTCTTCATGCTAAAGGGGAGAAAGATTCTACCACTGATAACAGTCCCCAGAATGATATTTTATTATTTACTAGAGCAGTGGGCTTAGAGAAAAATGTATAGATTAGGGGATTGGCAACAAGATGTAAAAATGAGGTTTTTTCCCTCATCTTTGATGTGATGTAGTTCAGTCGGGTTTTTCGTTGTTGTTGTTGTTTGTTTTGCTAAGTATATATACATACAAAGCACACCAAAATTGAAAGTCCCCACACAATTATAAGCATGGATGTGTTCTGCACATACATGGATAAAATATATATATATCTACAGAAATGAACCAGAGTAGATAAATCATCTCCAGGTTGGCTAAGCTGCTTTATAGGATTGCCAGATTTCTGGCATCCCAGGTCAGCAGTGACCGGAAAGCTGATGAATGTCCCAACTGAGTGAGAGGAGTAGGGCGATGAAATCATTCAAGTTACATCACAATTAGTTGCCTTCTGCCCTCACAATATTGTTAGCAGCATTGGAAGGCCAGAGACCAAAAATATTAACTCTCTGCTTGCTCTTGCAGAATGTCACGGGCTTAAATTCAGTCTCCCTTTAGCTTCCATTTAGAAAGCAGTATGAACCTAGATGGGCTTTTTAGTCAATCCCAAAGTTAGCAGCCTCATCATACCAGGGAACCCTGTAGTGCCTTCATGAGAAGCTAGCCTGTGCTGTTGCACAGGTCCATACATTCAGCAGGGAATGTGGCTCCTCTCCTCCCCATTGCTCTCTGAGCATCATCTCTCCCTGGAGAGATGGCAACCTCTGCCATCAAAAGTGAACAGAAAATTCTCTTCATTGACGTCTTTGTGTAAAGCAGAAAGAGGATATTATGATGAAATGACACATTGATAGCTCTAGAACTAATACATTAACACAATGCAATTTTAAATGAGAAAATGAGATATTTCCCAGTAACTTGTGCAACCAAGGAGTGCCCTTAAGATCTAGTTCTTGCCCCTGGTTCTCCAGGAGTTAGATTTGATTCACATATTTGAGTGAAATGGCTGCTGATATTTACAAATATCACCTCACTTTCAGCATTTTTATGCCGCTTGGGGCCCAGGAAATTGTGACTGCACTTTGTATTCTTTCAGTTCATCACCTAATCTTTTCCAAATTTATCATTTTTCTAAATTAAATTCTGCTTTCATTTCTGCAGAAATAAAATGCTCCTGAATGAATAAAAGATGTCTTGGTAACTGGACGTGAATTTGGGTAGCTGGAACTGAGAATCAGCTGGGAAAACATGCTCATAAATATGATCTTGTGAGCCACATGCATGTGGATTCCTAAGTGGTAAGGCTTATAAGCATGAGTACAAGGCCATGAATAAGTCTTTTAGACTGGGTATAAGGAAAAGGTCTTTTGCTATAAGGGTAGCGAAGCACTGGCACAGGTTTCCCAAAGGGGTGGTGGATGCCCCATTACTGGAGGTGCTCAAGGTCAGGCTGGATGGGGCTCTGACCAACCTGACCTAGCTGTAGGTGTCCCTGTTCACTGCAGGGAAGATGGACCAGATGAGCTTTAAAGCTCCCTTCCAACTCAAACAATTCTAATTTGCTATGATAAGCAAACGATTTGGAGGCTGAGGAATATAAATACTGAAGAACCAGAACTGATGACATCACTGGCCCATGAAGGATGGAATATGAACCTAACTCTTTTTCTCTCCTACCCACCCTCAAATTACTCCTCTCCTTGCTCCTCTCGTTTCTCCTGATCTCCCGCCTGTGCTATGTCCTTTAAGTATAGATCACCACTGCTTGGATTTTGCACAGCAAAAAACCTCACACATTAATTCACACAGTACTAGAGCTAATAGCAGCATGGTTTCGTAGTAGATGTCAGGGAACTCATTCTAAGACAACTGGGACCTACAAGTCCACTGAGATGGAGAGCGAAGAGAGAGAAGCTTATTTTCCTAGAGCAGGTAAGAGGCTCAAACAATGTATACAGCAAGGAACACCCTAAGTCAGGCCTTCTGAGAAGTGCTAGTGGCAGTCCTGATAATGTGGTGGTAGCTATAAGCTACTCTCATAACCTGCCATATCTATGCAGAAGGCCTCAAAGTTTTAATCAGGCTGCTGCATGGTGTCACGGACACAAAACTGCACACACCTCACCAAAGTATATGACAGACAATATGTTAATACTCCCATCTTCATGCCTGTAAGCATACCAAACACCTGACTATTTACATGCACTCCCCCACATATATCCTTCTCCAGTTGTAAAAGAATATTCTCATCAATCACACTAATTTCTTCCTTCCTTTTAAAGTGCCGTTATGCACTATCCTGTGCCCTCTGTTATCCTCCTATTTGCAAAAGAAATAATTTCTGTAGTTACTGTCCATACAACTATTTTTCAGGTTCCCTTGCTATTTTTCCCCTGGGAAGCAAGAATATCAGTGCAGTGTGCTGGTATTAGCAAGGCCATGTAACTAGATGGACTCCTTCGTGCTGAAAAGTAGTCTCCTGAGATTTAAAGGAAGCTGTGCACATCTTCCTTCTGACATTTCTTTTTCTAAAGTAAAGGATTAGACTGAGGCCAAAAGTAAAGTACAAATAAAGCACTTGGGGTCATTGCTGCTGGTCAAAGATGGTTCAGAGATGATTCTCTAGACAGCCTCTTCTGGATAGATCCTGCTGAAACTCAGTCCATAGACTGAAATATTTAAATACTATTCAGAAGTTAAAACACCAGTGACAAACCCAGTTAGGTTTAAAGCCAGATTTCCATTGCAAAACACCCTGCATGCCATCCCTGCTGACAGGCGATGCTCGACACCACTGTCAGCTACAGGGTACAAAAGAAAGAGGAAGAAAGTAAATGCACTGCAAGTTTAAGACAGAGACACATACAGCTAGCTGTATGTTATTCTTCCTCATCCCCAGTCTTTGCCCTAAGACATTGCTCTGATTTTGCAGTACAGAAGAGAACTGGTCTTTGCACAGAAATCCACCCACGGGCTCTAACTCCAGAATACTTTGAGGTATCTTGTGCTCGGCCTCTTTAGTCATAGGCGCTGAACAAGACAGCCCTTTGATGAGGAAGTGGCACAGGGACCTTAATCGAGCTGTGGTTGTGATTCTGATAGTCTAGTAGCTCACTCTACAGAAACAGATGGATAGAGATGGAAATTGCAAGTGTTTTTTAGGGGAGTGGAGCTGGGAGAAGAGTGAAAGGATGCGATCTCCATGCTAGAAGGGTGGAAGAGAGAATCATTGCAAATCAGATGACATGGGTTGTAGGGAATACATTACGTGAGAAAAGGAAGATCTAGCTAGAAATAGCCAAGACAGATGCAAAAGGGAAAGCAAAGAATGTAGAACAATAAGAAAATTAGTTCAGATAAATCAGGTCTTGAAGGTGGTTGGGGGAAGAAAGCTTAAGCAGTCAAAAGACACTAAGAAAGTCAGTCAGACTTCACCTCAGTAGCGCAGGATGGAGTGCTCTCCCTAAAGGGCAGCTAGATGAAAGCTTTGTTTCCTTCTCTGGTCATTATAATCTCTGTCTTAGCAAAAAACTGAGTGCAAACTATTTTTGAGAGCTTTGCCAGCTTCTCTCCATACCACTGTCAAAACCTCCCTGAATTGCCACAAAGATATCCAAACAAAGCATTTGTTAGAAAACTTAAGTCTTCTCACCTTCTTTTAGTGACCCAGTACAGCTGTGGTTAGAGGTAACAGGACAATACTGCTGCCCGATTGGTACATACTGCGCACTGTGAAACAAGTCTGAAGCAAGTAATGAACTTCTCTATGGTCCACTGAAAAGAAATTGCTACCGACATGCCTTGGAGGCACTCCTAACAAAGGAGGTCAGGGAGAAAGACACCGAAAGGCAACACACTAAGAGAGCACAAGCACCCTAAACCCTCCCTTTGCTTCTAGTGGAACTTGTTACATGATCCCATGCTGCTCTGGGAGATGAGACGTACATCTGCTCAAGACTCATTCGATGATTCCTACAAGTAAGCCAGGACCTCTATCTGAAGAAATGGTCACTTCAAGTCACGGCCAGTGCCTGCTGCTGGCAGAGGTAGGGGACATTGCACACGTTGGCAGCCCTGCTGCAGCTCTCACATGGGTAAAAACGTATTTTCTCGCACACTGACATGTTCTGTCCCTTCAATGGAACCTTTGCAGGAGACACTCCCAGATCAGTTACAGGTTTTAATTATGAGATGACAGTACCAATGGCTGGCTTTGCTTGAACTTGCATGTGTCACTGAAGCCGATGGGAAATATATAAGAAAGAGACCCAGTTTAATTAGCCTGAATATTTTACAATGATTATTTTCTCCAAGCGAACCCTCCCACATCTTATTTGTCATCTGTCAGGTCGCTGTTCTTATCCACCACAATCTCTCCTTGCCTTTCAGTGTCATAAAAAAACAGTGGCAAAAATGACAGACAGATGCAAACAAGATTTTGGTAATTACAGCACTGTGGCTGGTGGTTGTTTGAACATCGTTTTATTTCTTCCAATCAAACAAGTCCTTGGACTTCACAGCCCTGGAGCTTCAGACAGGGGTGAAGCTGATTATATTATGACATTACAGCGCAGACTGGCAGATCAGACAAAGTGGATTTCGCTCAGTAATTAAACTGCAGTATCTTTCGTCTAAAGTCCAGGGCAGGATTAATCGAAAGGTAGCTCTTTATCATTGCGATTAGTGCTGGGATTTGAAGAGTGAGTCCACAGATTTCTGATTTGATATCTAGTCCTGGGTACCAGCTTATCAGTGGCTCCACATCTGTCTGACTTGTAAAAATAGCATGAGGTTAAGATGCATTCGCCAAGTTGCACCATTCCCTTTATTTTATTTTTAGCTGGAAGGATTTCAGATTGATTTAAATATTCTGTGTCTTTCTGTGGCAGTATGAAGATTACTATTGAAGAGCTGTTAGCATACAGCTCCCTTCATCCTAAACTGCACCATAACTATTTGGAAGACTACATTTTCTCCGTAGCTTCACTGTTATCCCTCAGGGTCCAAAAACATCCACCTGATCTTAGGAAAAAGATAGTAGCTTCATAACTGCTCTAAGGTGGTCTAGCAAATGAAGTTTAAAGAGTCTCAAGTTTTCGAGGAGCTATAATATCTGCTGGATGAAAACACAAGCTGAAGACCTTGTTTCTGTGTCACCATTATATAAAATTCCTAGCATCAAGTGCCAGCTGATGCATTTGTTTGTTTGTTTGTTTACATTTTATGTTTTAAGTTTCCAAAGCCCTTATTTCTCCTTCTAACTTTAATAAACACAGAGATGAAAAATCTGGCTCTGCATAGCCAGACATCTTCCTTATGCTGCTGGCTGGGGAAGCAGCACTCCTGGCATACGCCCTAATTTACTCACAGGAGATTATCTACAGGTGGAAGGCAGGGAAAAGAACTGGATCTCTCTTCGGGTTTTCTCCTGTAAGGAACTGTTCTATTTAGGAAATGGAAAAAAATTAAATGTAAAAGAAACAAAAGTGCTACTTCTCCCTCCCATCTGCAAAACAGTCAGGATCTGACTTCAAATTCCGGACGTAATCTCCACCTAAAGCCTGCTGCAGAACACACTGTTTCTGGCTAGATCCAGGGGGGTCTCCCCAGTAGGAATGCCAAAAGTTTGAAAAAGAGTATGGAGGGTGACTTGTATTTGCCCTTAGAAACTGATATGCATTTTTAGGTTCTTTTCAAAAAGTTTTCAAGCCATGTCAGTTAAAGAAACTGGTGAGTCACAGGCATTATTACTAGGTTCCAACTTTTTCCCCAACAAAGGCTAATTAAAATATATATGTGTGTGTGTGTGAAAAATTCAATCTATTTGCAGCTGAATGGGTGCTTTTTTCTTTTTTTTTGTTTTGCAAAAAATTTCTTTTACTGACAGCATTACGATTTTTTTTTAAATGCAAAACTGTCAGCTGAATATCAGAA
>NW_024965743.1:0-51053 GCF_019238085.1 Lagopus leucura
ACACCTTGCCGCAAGCCAGGCGGGCACTGGGCCCTTTGCCATCACACCCAGTGTGCTGCCCAGCCCTGGGCAGATGATTCCTCTTTCTCTGTCTCCCCCAGAGCGCCGTGAACGTGCCCAGGGACTTCGAGGGCTGCAGCACACTGAGGAAATACTTTGGCCAGCTCCACTACCTGCAAAGCAGGATCCCCATGGGCGCCGAGCAGGAGGCTGCAGTCCCCATTGCATGGTGAGGTGCTGCTGTGCTGCGGTAGGGGAAAAGGGGCCTCCTCTTCGTGCACAGTTTTCCTGTACGTTCAAGTCTGGGGCATTAAGGATGGGAGGATTGAGAGCTGCAATTGACTGCTGCACTTTGTGAAATGGGGAGGTTGCCCCAAACCAGAACAGCTGCCCCCTCGTCACTTTGCACATCCTTTACAGGCATCTGATACGTTCCACCCTGCACTGCACCTTTCCCCTTTATCTATGTGAAAGACCCTTTAGGCACAGTGCCCTACGTGCCTCCAGATAGCAGAGAGACCCCTGGGGTTGGAGGCTGGTGGGGAGAATCTGCCTCCCAGAAGCTGTAGGAGGGCAGTGCAGTCACTGGTCTCTTTGTGATGGCACTTTTAGGCCAGCTTCCCCTGCTGCTGAAGCACAGCTGTGTCTGGCACAGGGGGCTCCTGGGAGCCCTGTGGAAATGGCATCCTGCCCTGGGAAGCTGGCAGGAAGGCTGAGCTGAGACAGAGGCTGGCTCTAAGGAGATGCAAGACAGAGCCTGTAGCTCCACCTATAGCTGGTGAACAGCCTTCTTTCTTTGCAGGACAGAGATCTTTTCAGGCAAGACAGTGACTCATGAGGACATCAAGTATGAGCAGGCTTGCATCCTGTACAACCTGGGTGAGTCCTGAGAGACCAGCTGCCCTGCTGGTCCATCCTTTATTTCACTGGGCGTGAGGCATATCCCTCCTCTCTGCCCTGCCTTCAGTCTGTGTTCCCTCCTTGGAGCAGCCTGGCAGAAGCACAGGAAGCTGACTTTGGGTTTTGCCAGAAACTTCTTTCCCTTTCCTCTTTATCTGAGAGCACCCCAGTTGTACCCTGTGTCTGAGTCACAGCTGGGCTGCAGGTTCCTTGCTGCAGGAAGAAGGCTCTTTCTAGCACAGTGACCCAGTCAGACTTTGTGTGTCATGCAGCATCCCTCAGAATATGTTTAAAAACAACAGATGCAACACTTGTTGCCCTCTTGCTCTCCTGCCTTGGATTTTGTTGTGAACCCAAAGGAAAGGTCACGCTCATTCCAGTGCAGCTGAAGTTACTCACATCCCTGTGCCTGGGGCTGCTCCTTGCATTGCAGACTGCTTTCTGTTCAGCAACAAAGGGCTTTAGTGAAACTCCACCCAGATCTGGGCTTCACTGGCGAGGGGCACCCAGCTTCTGGCCTTGGCATTGCATGTGGGGCTGCGTGGGGGCTGACCAGCTGCAAATCACTCCACTGAGCTGTGCTCCTCTTTCCCCAGGTGCGCTGCACTCCATGCTGGGCGCCATGGACAAGAGAGTGTCTGAGGAGGTAACAGTCCCTTCTCTTCAGTGTGGGTTGTTAAAAGCATCCATGTCACACAGCAGCTCTGGATGTCTGCTTGTTTTCTCAGCACATAGGATCGGGAGGGGAGAGATCACCCAGCCACAATTTAGTGCATGCACAGCCTGCATTAAAACCACCATTAAATGCATTGAGAGCTTTCTAGATTGAAGCTGGCCCTAAGAGCAGGCTGTGGCAGCTGCTTTTGGGAGTCTCAAGGGAGGCACAAACAGCACAAGAAACATCTAAGCCCTGCTGAGCTGGATTTTATCACCCCAACCATTGGTGTGAAGGGAGGATGCTGCCTCTCCAGTCTTCCACAACCTCCCTGCATCCACTGGCTTGGCTTGTGTGCATGCATGACACATGTTCTCCTGTCTGCTCAGGGCATGAAGGTTTCATGCACCCATTTCCAGTGTGCTGCCGGTGCCTTTACCTACCTGCGGGACCACTTCCCCCACTCCTACAGCGTGGACATGAGCCACCAGATCCTCAACCTCAACATCAACCTCATGCTGGTATGAAGTGGGCTCTGGGGCAGTGGGGAAGCAGTGGGGCAGTGGGAATGGCTCCTTGCAGGCCCTGGGGCAGCTGCTGTGTGACTGGAAGTGGAGCTGGGAGGAAGCAATGCGTGGTGTCAGCCCCAGGGGTTTCCCTGAGCACTGCTCCTAGGAGAAGGGATGTGAAAGATAGAATCATGAAGGTTGAAAAAGACCTCTAAGATCACTGAGCCCGACCATCAAACCATCCTCAGCATGTCCCTAAGGGCCACATCTCCACCCTCAAGGATGGGGACTCCAACTCTTCCAGTGCCTGACCACTATTAGAGAAACTGTAAAGAAGAGCTCTGTGCCACGCTGCTGGGCCCAGGGGCTGTGGGGGTCATCTTTTTGGGCTGTGTCAGCAGTGCTGTGCTGGCCTGTCAAGAAAGGGACTGCTACCAGTGAGTCCAGGAGGGTTTCCTGTACAGGAAAACTCAGACTTCCTTCTTACTTTGGCAGGGCCAGGCACAGGAGTGTCTGCTGGAGAAGTCCATGCTGGACAACAGGAAGAGCTTCCTTGTGGCCCGGATCAGCGCTCAGGTGAGGCACTGGAGGATCTCTGCTGATTGCTTGCTGATTCCACAAGCACCTGCTGTAAGCAAACAGCCTCGCTTTCTCTGTGCATGGCAGTGGTGCTTGGGATGAGGAGCTTGGAAGGGTTTGTCCAGACCCTGTACAGCATCAGTGCAGCCACACAGGGCTGCTGTCACAGCGAGCTAGGAATGCAGTCACAGCTCCTCAAAGCAGAAGAACAGCAAATTTCCACAAAGAAAATTGTATTTTTAACACACCCTCTGGGGAAAACTTAGCACAGGGATGGCTGTAGTCTCTGGCTCTGACCCAAAATACATCAATAAGATGCCCACAACTTCTTGCTGTGCTGGCCAGGTGATCTCAGACCAGGCTCACTGAATCCTTTCCATTGCTGCTTTCCTTTCAAACTGGGATCTGTCTGTGGAGTTTTCAGATGCCCATCCTGCTCCCCACAGGTGGTGGATTACTACAAAGAGGCCTGCCGGGCCTTGGAGAACTCAGAGACAGCCTCGCTGCTGGGAAAGATCCAGAAGGACTGGAAGAAGCTGGTTCAAATGAAGATCTACTATTTTGCTGCCGTGGCCCATGTAAGTGGGAAGAGTGGCACCATGTGAGACCAGCCCTTGATTTGCTTGCCAGAAAGATTTCTGTCATTGGAAGGATCCCTAACGCTGCTGCTGTGTTTTGTTCCAGCTGCACATGGGAAAACAGGCCGAAGAGCAGCAGAAGTTTGGGGAAAGGGTAAGTGTGGCTGTGCAGACCCATGCTGAGCTCCTGCCCTGCTAGGATTGAGTCCTGGGAGGGACTGTCGTGCTAATGATGGGGGTTTCTGCATTAAGAGCTTATGAAGAGTGCTGGTGCTTCGTGGGGCTGTTTTGGTGCCACGCAGGTGTTCTTGGCAAACCCTATTGTACTGAACAAAGCTGCAGCCCTTGGGGCTGGCTGTGGTGCAAGGAGTAGGCACGTAATTCTGGGCCAACTCTGGTGCTTTTAACATATTTGGGGCTAATTCCTTTTCTCTCTGCAGGTCATCTACTTCCAGAGTGCACTGGATAAACTCAATGAAGCTATCAAGCTGGCAAAGGTACATCCCTTCTTTCTCTGGTAACAGTAACCAGATTGTAAAACCCTCAGTGTGTCACTGCTTTGTGGAAGCACCCTTGGGCATGATTCTTTCACATCCCTGCTCTAGGAGCAGTGCTCAGGGAAACCTCTGGGGCTGACACAAGGCTGTCCACTCCTGAGGAAAGGGACAGAGTGACACAAGGGACTTTTGCTTTGCTGGTGTGAGTCTGGAGTGCAGTGCCTTGAAATGGGGACTGAGTCACACAGGTGTAGGGTGAGGGGGGTGAGGGCTGGGCACTGCTGGTGGGCAGTGAGATACCAAGGATGAGAGTTGGTGGTGCCAATGTAAGAGCTTTCCTTGCCCATTGACTGGAGTGGCAGACATTATGGCTTCCCAGAGCATCAGCGTTCCCCTCTGGGACCCCCATCAGCCCTCTCCAAGGCTCTGTTACCTTCCAGCAGCCCCACAGGGAAGGCATGGTGATGAGGTGGTGCTGGTGGTGCTGCTGCTGCTCCCAGGGCACACTCTGACTGTACCTGCAGTCACACATCTGCAGTCAGCACTGGGGCAGCAGTCCCCTAGCCTTGCCTGTGCTAACTTGCTTTTATTGTCACTTGTGCAGGGACAGCCAGAAACTGTCCAGGAAGCCCTGAGATTCACTATGGATGTGATCGGTGGCAAGTGAGTGTGCTCAGGCTGCCCCAGCCATAACTGTCCTGCTTTTCTATGGGCCACAAACACCTCATAGCCTGAGCAGCCAGTGAGGAGCCTCAGCACAGCAGTGTCCTGTGTCCCCCCGTGCTGCCTGAGGCTCTTGGCTCTTCCCAGAACCCAGGAGGGGCAGAACCTGACCCCATGGGGACCACGCTCAGGGAGCCAGGGGTGATGTGTGCTTCTCATCACTTCTTGTTTCTAGGTACAACTCAGCCAAAAAAGACAACGATTTCATCTACCATGAAGCTGTGCCTGCCTTGGACACCCTGCAGTCTGTGAAAGGTAAGGATGGGCAGTGCCCCCTCCTGTGAGCTGCTAAGGGAAGGGGGGGGCTTGCACAGAGATGCATGGTGGATCTGTGGAGATGTGGGAAACCTCTGGAGCAGTGGGGCTTTGTGCTGAGATGCCCTCCTCTCTGTGGAATCTGCTAGGAATGAGGCTTTGACTTTGGAACAGAGCAGTTTTCCTGTTGGAGGCTCGAGACCCACACGTGCTTTGTGTTTGAACTGCAGGTGCTCCACTGGTGAAAGCCCTCCCTGTCAACCCTACGGACCCTGCTGTCACTGGCCCTGATATCTTTGCCAAGCTGGTGCCCATGGCTGCCCACGAGGCTTCTTCACTGTACAGGTGTGTCCCAGGACAACCATGGAGCTGTGTGCAGACCTCCAGGACTGAGCTCACAAACAGCCTGTGTCCCCAGAGAGCCCTCGTGTCCTCGTGCTTTAGGGGTGGCTGGGCTGCAGCTCATCTCCAGAGGTCCCTTCCAACCCCTACAATGATTGTTTCCTGAGTCTCACAGCAGCACTGAAGGATTTTTCTCTTTGTTACAGTGAGGAGAAGGCCAAACTGCTGAGAGACGTAATGGCAAAGATTGAAGCCAAGAATGAAGTGCTGGAGTACGTGTGAGCTGTACCTGAACGGGGCCCTGGCCTCTCCCCCTGCTCCAGACCCGGGTGTAGGGCAGTGAGCTGGGCATGGGGTAGCTGCTGATGGGAACAGACACCTCTGAGCTCTCAGCCCTTTGCCCTCGTGCTGAGCACAGTCTGTCCCAGTTTGCCCAGCTCTGGTCAGTGACCAGTTCCCAATTCATCCAGCAGCTTCGCTTTGCTGCTGGGGGACAATTCCTTAGGACCATGCCCTGAAGTGGCTGTGGTGTGGGATGGGGATGCTGGGGGTGGTCAGGTGCCATCACTCAGGAGCTTCTTTCCACCTGTAGCCAGTTCATGGACTCCATGCAGCTGGACCCTGAGACAGTGGACAACCAGGACATGTACAGCCACATCCCCCCCCATCCTGATGGAGAAGTGTGCCGCGCTCAGCGTGCGCCCCGACACCGTCAAGAACCTCGTCCAGTCCATGCAGGGTGAGCTCACTGGGACCAGCAAGGGGCTGAGATTGTCTGTTTTCCCCCTGGCTGCAGCTGGGGAATCTCCAATCACCATTTTCTTGCCTGTATAAATTCCTTACCCCTAAAGCTTCCTTCCCGTTGGCTGTTTGTGGTAGGTGACAGTGTCCTGCCTGCAGCAGAGGGGTTTGGTGCTTCCTGGAGCACACTGCAGGCCCCTCCTGGGCACAAACCAGCTTTTTTGTTGCTCTTCCAGTGCTCTCTGGGGTGTTCACTGATGTGGAGGCCTCACTGAAGGAGATCCGGGACCTGCTTGAGGAGGACGAGGCTCAGGAACGCAAGCTGCAGGAGCTGCTGGGGAAGGGCTCAGTGCCACAGGGCTCCCCGCCACCACCATCCTCCACAGGGTTGGCTGAGGTCAGCAAGGAGTGTTCCAAGTACATGGAGCTGCACGAGAAGGCCAGCTTCACCAACACAGAGCTGCACAAAGCCATGAACCTGCACATTGGCAACCTGCGCCTGCTCAGCGGGCCGCTGGAACAGGTCCGGGCTGCGCTGCCCTCACCCACACTGAGCGAAGGTGAGAAGCACACTGCTGACCCACCCCACATCCCACCCCCTGCAGCTCCCCTCCCTTTGCTTTGGGTTTGGGCTGGGGTTGCTGCGTGGCTCCACCGCAGTCGCTCAGCGTTCCCTATCCCCCAGATGACAAACAGGTGCTGCAGAACCTGAAGAGAATCCTGGGCAAGGTGCAGGAGATGAGGGACCAGCGGATGTCCCTGGAGCAGCAGCTGCGTGAGATGATTCAGAAGGACGATATCACCACCTCACTGGTCACCACTGATCGCTCTGAGATGAAGGTGGGTGTCCTCAGCCCTTCCTTGTGCCACATACCCCAGTATGGGCCGCAGTGAGAGCTCTGCTCCATCCCAGCCTTCAGCCCCTTGGGAGGCAGTGTGCCTGCTGGCCCCTCAGATCCTTCCCTCTTTGGGCAGAAACTCTTTGAGGAGCAGCTGAAGAAGTATGACCAGATCAAGGTATACTTGGAGCAGAATCTGGCTGCGCAGGAGAACATCTTGAAGGCCCTGACAGATGCCAATGTCAAATATGCAGCTGTGCGCAAGGCCCTGGCTGAGGTGGAGCACAAGTGAGTGGGGGCACGGGATGATGTGGGTGTTGGTGTATGGGAACAGCCCTCACCCACTCCAAACGGGCTGCCTGTGGGGCTGGGGGCGCTGGTGACTGCTGATGCTGCACAGAGGGGCTACCCAGGGGCAGGGGAACATGAGGGCAGCCCAGTCCTCTGTGCATGCACACACCTCTGTGCCCCATCCCCAGGTGGAACACCACTGTTCAGACCTTGGTGGCCTCCTACGAAGCCTACGAGGACCTGATGAAGAAATCTCAGGAGGGGAAGGACTTCTACACCGACCTGGAGGGGAAAGCTGCCAAGCTGCTGGAGAGGGCACGGGCAGCCTGCCAGGCTGCTGAAGCCAACAGGCAGCAGATCTTGGAGAAGTAGGTGGTGCTGGGGCTGGAGGGAATGCAGTGGGACAGCCAGGAAGGGAGAGAAGCACGGTTGGCTGCGGGGTGGAGGCTCTGGCTTCGGTGCCACAGCCCTGTGAACTCTCCTCACCCCACGGGGCAGCGTCAGCACCCTGCTGGGTGGAGATGGGGGAGGCTCAGGGTGAGCTGCCCACGTTAATCCCTACTCCCCCCTGGCAGGGAAATGAAGAAGCACCCACCCCCTCGTCCCACAGCCCCCAAACCCTCCCTGCAGAAGAAGCCATTGGAGCTGGAAGCCGAGGGGCCAGAAGTGGGCGACCTCCCCCCGCTGGCCTCCCTGGCCTTGGCCGACCTGCCCGAGGACCTGCGCAGCCTCCCCCCCGACGTCCTGGCCGCGCATCTCGCCCGCCTGCCGCCCTCCACGCTGGCCGCGCTCGCCCTCGATCCCGCCCTGCCTGCGGGGCTGCGGCCCCCCGGCCCCGACCTCTTCGCTCCCAGGCTGGCGAGCGCACCGCTGCAGCCCGGCCAGCCCTTCGCCCCGCCGCGCTTCCCCGCCCTCCCCGGGCATTACGGGCTGCCGCCGGCGCCCGCTGCCGGCCCGGCTCCCTTTCCCCACGTCTCCGGAGCTCCGGTAGTGCCGGCGCAGCTCCTGCAGCCCTCCGCCCCCCAGGTGAGCGGGCCGCCCCCCAGCTCGGCCCCTTCCTCTGCCCCTCAGCTTTTCCCCGCCGCTTCCCTGCTGCGGGGTGCGGTGCAGCCCCGGCCGCCGTTGGCGCAACCCGGTTACCCGGTGCCCCGCCTGCTTCCCCCGCGCTCCTCCCCGCAGCACGGCCCCGCCGCGGCTCCCGCTGCTTCCTACGGCCTTGGCCAACCGGGGCTGCCCCCGCCCGGCCCCGTCAGACCCCCGGCCGTGGGTCCGACCCCCGTGGCCGTCCCCGAGCAAAACCCGCCTGCGCGCCCGGCCACCACCACCGTGGACAGCGTGCAGGCGCCCATCTCCAGCTGCGCGGCCCCTCCGCGGCTCCCGGGGCCGGCGGTGCCCTCTGGGGGGGGGCTTCGTGGCCCCGCAGCGCCCGGGCGGCCCCGCCGCCTCCTTCCCCCCCGATGCCCAGGCGGGGCGGCAGCCGCCCGTCGGCCCCGCGGCTCCGGTCCCTCCGGCGCCGCCCCCCGCCGCTTTCCCGTCCCCCGCGGACCTCCCGGTTCGCCCCCCGGCCGTCGCTGCCCCGCAGCCGTTCCCTCCCGCAGCAGCCGCTCCCTTCCTCCCCCCGGCCCGCCCGCAGGTCTCGCTGCCCTTCCAGCCCCCGGCCCGGCCCCCGTTACCCCCCCAAGGCCCCTTTGCCCAGCAGCCCTTCTCCGGCCCCGTAGGGCAGCTGCCTCCCGGGCAGCCCCCGCTGCGGCCCCAGCTCTACCAGCTGCCCCCCGGGCAAGACAAACTGCCGCCCCCCGGGCTCCCCCCTCACGGCGGGTCCCTCCCGTTCGGCACGGCGGTGCCCGGACCCCCCGGTCAGAGCGGCCCTATGGCGCAGCCCATGCACGGTGCTCTGCAGCCCGTGCCCGGCGGTTCTCCGGCTCTACCCTTCTGTCCCAGCCCCGCTCCGTGCCACCCCCCCGCCCCCCTGAGGCCCCCCCAGCCCTCCCCCGCCCCATCTCCAGGCCCCGTCCTCAGCCAGGTTCAAGGCCCCGTGGTGGTGCCGTGCCCTCTCGTCCCTTCCCCGGCCCCATCCCCGCAGCCTCCCGTGCAGCCCCCGCCGTTGGTGCCCGGCGCGGTGCCTCACAGACCCCCGCCGTCGCTGACCCCCGCGCCGGGCACAGCCGAGACCGCCTTCCAGCGCCAGAGCTCCTCCACCGACGACCTCCTGTCCTCCAGCCCCGAGAGCCAACACGGCGGCTCCAAGGCGGCCGTGGGGCAACCCCTATTGCAGCCCACCAAGGCGGACGCCAAGGAGGGTCAGAAGCCCAAAGCGGTGCAGCTGATCGAGAACGATCCCTACGAGAAACCCGAGCGCGTTTTGCGGCTGCGGGCTGAGCTGGAGCGCTTCCGAGCGCTGCTGCAGCGCCTGGAGCAGACGGAGCCCGGCGGCGCCGCGGAGCTGGACGCGCTCTGGAAGGAGCTGCAGGACGCCCAGGAGCGCGACGCCCGACAGCTCTCCATCGCCATCGCCCGCTGCTATTCCATGAAGAACCGACACCAGGACATCATGCCCTACGACAGGAACCGCGTGGTGCTCCGCTCGGGCAAAGACGACTACATCAACGCCAGCAGGGTGGAGGATCTGTCCCCGTACTGCCCGACCATCATCGCCACGCAGGCGCCACTGCTCGGCACCGCCGCCGACTTTTGGCTCATGATCTACGAGCAGAAAGTGTCCGTGGTTGTCATGCTGGTGTCGGAGCAGGAGCTGGAGAAGGTAGGGCTGCTCCATGGGGGAGTGGAGGGCTGTCCCTGCACTGCTCGGTATGCGGATGGGGGGAGATCTCTAGGCACTCCTGACCCTTTTCCCCCGTCTCATCCCTAAAGCAAAAAGTGCTGCGGTATTTCCCGACGGAGCGGGGCCAGCCGGTGGTGCAGGGTCCCATCACTCTCGTCCTCAGCAGCGTGAAGGCGGCCCCGACCCACGTGGAGCGGATGATAACGCTGCAGTATCGCGATCAGAGCCTGAAGCGCACCGTCATCCATCTGCAGTTCACCTCCTGGCCGGAGCTGTACGGCAAAGGGCTTCGGGGGCCGGGGGGAAGGGGATGAAGGGGGACGGAGGAGGGAAGGGGGGGCGCTTTGTAGCAGGGAGGGAGCTGCTCCTTGCCCACCGGTGCAGCTCCAGCGTGGGGGGAGAGACTGCGTGGGGCAGCCCTGACCGGGGGGTGGGTGGGGGTTGAATTGGGGTCCCCAGCGCGCACTGAGCGTCCTTTCCCCGCAGGGGTCTGCCCGACAGCAAGGCGAGCCTGCTGCGCTTCATCCAGGACGTGCACGGCCACTACCTGCACCAGCGCCCGCTGCACACCCCCATCGTCGTGCACTGCAGGTGAGCGGCGCTGCGGGCTCGGCTTGGTGGGAGGTTTGGAGGGGTGGGAGGGGGGGGTGGGAGGGAATCTCTTTGGTGCCGTGCCGGTTTTGTGCCTTCCGGCCTCATCTCCGTATCCCCGCAGTTCCGGCGTGGGCCGCACCGGTGCGTTCTGCCTGCTGTACGCTGCCGTGCAGGAGGTGGAGGCGGGGAACGGCATCCCTGAGCTGGCGCAGCTGGTGAGACGCATGCGGCAGCAGCGCAAGCACATGCTGCAGGAAAAGGTACCGGGGGGCCCTGGGCTGGGGGCAGGGGGAGGGTCGTATCCCGGTGCTGTGCTTACCGTGCTCCCACCTTCCTCTTGCAGCTGCACCTCAAGTTCTGCTACGAGGCCGTCCTGCAGCACGCCGAGCAGCTGCTGCACCGCCACGGGGTGGGCGCTCCGGCCGTCCCCAAAGCCAACAGCGCCCCCCCAGGGGGGGGGGGGGGGGGGGGGGGGGGGGGGGGGGGCGGTGGGGGTGGCACAGCGTGGGGGGTGACGGAGCTTCTCCCGCAGCTCTACTTCCAGCAGGACCCGCAGGATCTGGTGCTGGGCGGCGATGTGCCCATCAGCTCCATCCAGGCCACCATCGCCAAGCTGAGCATCAAACCGCCGGGCGGGGGGGAGGGAGGGGGGTGCTGGGGGCCGGAAATCGCCCCTGTGCCCAACGCTGCTGCTGTGGAGGCTGTGCCTGTGCCCGTGCTGCCTGATGATGTGATGGACGGAGGGACAGGGACGGATGGAGGGACGGCGGTGGATGGTGTCTGCGCCCCCAAACCTGAGCCGGTGCCAGAGCCACCGGGTGACACCGAGAGCAGCAACCACGTGGAGGAGATCCCCCCACCAGCCCCCGCTGCCCCCCCGGCGCCCACCTCCTCCCTGGAGCTCCTCGCCTCGCTCACTCCCGAGGCTTTCACGTTGGACGCGTCGCTGAAGGGCAAACAGCGCATGAACAAACAGAACTTCCTGCAGGCACAGACGGGAGAAGGGCTGCGGGCACCCCGGCCCAGCGATGACCCGCTCAGCATGCTCGACCCCCTCTGGACACTCAACAAGAGCTGAGGGGTGGCTCAGCCCACCCTCCCCCAGCAGCACTACAGCCCCCAGCTCTGTGGGGCCCGGTGGGGCACGGCCTCCCTCCACCCTCTGCTTCGTGCAGCGTCACACGGGCGCTCAGCTCGGCCTTTCACTCTGAGCAGAACTGACTTTTTCAGCTCTTTGCTACTAAAATAAAGAGAGTTTGATCTGGCACTGAAGCGCTTCTCCCGCTCGGGCTTTGGCCGCAGCCGTGGGGCTGAGCGAGGGGGCGATGGGTCGGCACTTGCAGCAGCCACACTCGGGTTAGTTGTGTTTAATGGAGGTGTCTGTACACATATAAAACACGATCTGGTACAAAAATGCTCCCACTGTACAGCACAAAGCGTACAGCAGCGCTAAGGCCACCCGAGGTGCGGGGCGGGCGCCGGGGCCGGGGCTGTCCTCCTCCTCCTCCCCCCCTGCAGCTGCTCCTGGGCTGCAGCGCTGCCCCTACAATCAGTGGGGTTTGAGGAACAGACAACAGCGTCGTTTACTTGAGCAAAAAGAGTAATAGGAATTGCTGGGGAACGGCCCCGCACCCCTGGAGCAGAATGTGCGCCCTGGGCCCCTCTCCCCCAGTCCAAGGAGAAGGAGGAGGAAGGTGCTACTGCTGCAGATGGGGCCCGGGGCAGCTCTCGCACTCTCCTGCCAGAATAAATAAATATATACAGCATATAAATAAATAGGGCAGGAACTGCTGCAGCACAGAGCCCACACACAGCAGGGCTGCCCGGGCCCGGCCTGCACGCTAAGGCACGTGGAGCCGCTCAGCATGGAGCCGTCCTGCCTACAGCCACAGAGCTGCGCTGCGTGCAGCGGCCTCCTGCCCCACGGAGCACTGCAGGCAATGGGGCCCCGGCCGTGCTGCAGCAAGGCAGGCACCTGAGCCCCCCAGCTCCACGCTTCCACACCCACTGCTTTCATTTTGTCTCCTCACCAGCTGCCCGGCTCAAGGAACCACCTCAACACGCCCCAGCTGCAGCATTTCCTGCTGCAGCCAGCGGCCCTGCAGCTCCTGTCCCACGCAGGGTGCTGCAGCAGAGCACAGTGCCTCCAGCATGCTGCCTCAGCAGCACGCACACCAACCTCTGACCATCCCATGCAGCCCAGGAGCAGCGCAGGAAACGCGGGGAGGCTGCAGGGCTCAGTGCCTGCAGCCTGGTGGCCAACACAGAGCAGTTCACACAGAGCAGAGCCAGCAGAGCCCTGCAGAGCTGCACATCCAGGTCCGTCCCATCGCCGCATCCACCCGGCGCTCACCGCCCGGCCTGCAGCACCCGTCCCTCCTCAGTCCAGTTTCTCCAGCACTGAGGGCACGTAGACCAAGCTGAGCTCGCTGCCAAAGTTGCAGACGATGGCAGCGTTCTCCAGCACGAGGATCTGCCGCGCGGGCTGCGACTCGTTGCTCTTCCCCAGGTAGACAGTCTGCAGCAGATCGCCGTAGCCGATGTCCCAGAAGGAGACGCAGCCCTGCCCGCCCGTCACCAGCAGGTTGTCGGAGATGACGCCCAGGCTGGAGCCGCAGCCCATTTCCTGCATGGAAGTGAAGCAGAAGAGGCTCAGCCCCAGCACTGTGCCAGGAGTGGGGCTGGAGTTGAATCGTATCATAGAATCACAGAACGGCCTGGGTTGCAAAGGAGCACGATGCTCATCTCATTGCAACCCCTGCTGTGTGCAGGTCGCCAACCAGCAGCCCAGGCTGCCCAGAGCCACATCCAGCCTGGCCTTGAATGCCTGCAGGGATGGGGCATCCACAGCCTCCTTGGGCAACCTGTGCCAGTGCCTCACCACCCTCTGGGGGAAAAACTTCCTCCTCATATCCAACCTAAACCTCCCGTCTCACTTTAAAACCATTCCCCTTGTCCCATCACCACCCATCCTTGTACACCAGCTGTTCCCCCTCAGCCCACACATCCACACACTCTGTGGGGTTTGCTGGGGAACCCTCCAGCCTCCCTCCTTCCCCCCACTGCCACCGACCTGCTGGATGGAGTAGAGTTTGATCCCTGAGCTGCGGTCCCAGATGCTGATCACGTCATCCAGGCCGCTGCTGATGACGCAGGACGTGGTGCAGGTGAGGGAGGTGACGTCCCCGCGGTGCGCATACATGTGGCTCACCTTGCTGCCCGTCAGCACATCCCACAGGCAGATGGCCCCATCCTGCCCTCCACTCGCCAGCACCATCGTCTGTGAGGGGCAGAGCCGGGTCAGGAAGCGCAGAGCAGCAGAGCCACCCGGACCACCCAGGACTCCCTGCTCTCATTCCTCTTCCCAAGGGACAGAGAGCAAACCTGCAGCAGGGGTCGCTCCCTCTGCTATCTCAGAGGAGCACACGCCAACTTCTCCACACGCAGCACGGCCCCTCTGGCTCAGCAGCCATCATAAGGGATGCTCTCCTGGTTCCCACCCCGGCTGAGCTCACCTGATCAATGTACACAGCAGTGATTGCTCCTGAGTGGCCCTGCAGTGTGAACAGGCAGCAGGAATCCTCCAGGCGGAACACCTGTGGGGCACGAGGGGCAGAGGTGAGCAGCTGTGGGGCACAGGGAAGGGTCAGGGGAGAATGGGGACAACCCCCAACCCAGACACTGTCCCAGAAATCACCCAGCCCAGAGGCAGGAGGGTCTCCCATATCAGAAGGCTGTAATGCTGCCACACAGGAGGAGCTGCACAGCTTGAGAGCTGGGCACCAAGGAACCCAGTGAGCTGCTGGGGAGGAGTTCTGCAGAGAAGGACCTGGGGGTCCTGGTGGACCAACAGTTGACCAATGGTTGACCATAAGTCAGCAGCGAGCCCTGGTAGCCAAGGAGGCCCCCGGCACCCTGCGATGCACTGCACAGAGCACAGCCAGCAGGGCAGGGAGCTGCTCCTCCCCTCTGCTCTGCCCTGGGGGGCGCATCAGGAGTGCTGCAGTGCGGGGCCGCCCGGCTCCGGGAGATGGGAACTGCTGCACAGAGCCCAGCTGTGGGGTGGTGGGGCCTGGAGCACCTCCTGATGGGGCAGGATGAGCCCTGGGCTGTGTGCATGGTGGAGAGAAGGCTGAGGGACCTGAGCGGTGCTGAGGGGGATCTGAGCAGTGCTGATGGGGATCTGTGCAGTGCTGATGGGGATCTGAGCAGGGCTGATGGGATCTGAAGGGAGGCACTGGGCTCTGTTTGGTGCTGCCCAATGCCAGGACATGGGGCAGCAGGCACAGACTGGAACACAGAAAGTTCCATCTGAACCTGAGGAACACCTTTCCCGTAAGGGGGGCAGAGCCTTGGAACAGAGCCCAGAGAGGTGGGGAATCTCCTTCTCTGAAGATATTCAAACCCACCTGGATGCTTTTTCGTACAGCTTATGGCAGGGAACCTGCTTTGGGGGGGGGTTGGAGTTTGGGGATCTCCAGATGTCCCTTTCAATTCTCCTGCAGTTCTGTGACTCCACGATCTCATGCTCTGTTCACCAAGATACCTTACACAGAGCTCTGCCATTCTACCACCAAGGAGCCCCCACCATGCAGATGAGCACAACTTCAGGAATGCATTGCACTGCACTGCACTGCACTGCACCAACCACACCACCCAGGCACGCTCTGCCTTCCTGCACACCTTCCTGCACACACACATGTGCCAGCATCGCCCCCACTGTGCACGAATGGAGCTCACCCACACCCAAGAGGCTGCTCACCCTCAAAGTGTGGTCCTGGCTGCCCGTGACCAGCCGTCCTGCTGCAGCCTTCAGTGCTGTGATGGGTTTCTGGTGGGCGCAGGAGACGGTGTGGGTGAGCTGGCACACGATGACATCGCTGCTGCTGAACACTGGGGAGGATGGGATGCTGCTTCTGCTTGGGGCTCCTGCAGTGAGAGAGCACAGTAAGTCCTCACTGCAGCTCTGCGTGTGATCTCAGCCAGAGGGGCACAACGAGGATGCCTGGGGCTGAACCCAATGTGAGCCTGGGCACCAAAGAGCTGAGCAAATCAGCAGTCCTTCCACAGTCGGTCCTTGGCAAGTCTGAGAAGGGTGACACTGAAGAGCACTGTGGCTGTCCTTGTGAAAGAGAGCACACAGCTGTGCGCCCTGCAAGGAAACAGCATTTCCATGGCCAGGCCTTTCCCACAGAGCCTGCTCCTCCTTCCCACAGCATGCAGACCCCAGGGAGTGAAACCATCCCCCTGCAATGGCTTCTCTCCATTCCAAGCCATCCCAGAAGCAAACGAGCCAACACAGTGCAGAACAGATACCACCAGTGGTATTTCAACTCCTGTGTGTCACAGCAGTGCCATGTGGGGAGCCAGTGCCTGGAGCAGACCTTGCTGAAGGAGTAACTGGGAGCTGGGAGAGGAAAGAGCCTCAGGGCAGAGCTGACCCTAAAGCACAGCTCCACTCTTCAGACTCAGGCACTGGAGAACAGTACCTCAAGGGAGCCTGCAGACAGGAGGGGAGTCAGCTCTTGGAAAGGGGAGATGGCAGCAGGACGAGGGAAATGGTTTGGAGCTGAGGGAGGGCAGCTGGAGGTTGGATGTGAGGGGAAGTTGTGTGCTGTGAGAGCGGTGAGGGGCTGGAACAGCTGCCCAGAGAGGCTGTGATGCCCCGTCCATCCGTGGAGGTGTTGGAGGCCAGGTTGGATGGGGCCCTGGGCAGCCTGGGCTGCTGTGAAATGGGGAGGTTGGTGGCCCTGCATTGGTGGGGGGTTGGAGCTTCGTGATCCTTGAGGTTCCTTCCAACCCAACCATTCTGTGATGCTGTGCAGTGCTCAGAATGCTTTCCCTCCTCAAAGAATTCCCAAAGAAGGCCTCCTTCTGCTCAGTATCACATGTGGCATCCTGCAGCGCTTTTGGAACGAAGCACTGATGCAAAGGCTCAGGAAGGGGCTGTGAGATGATGCCTGCTCACCTCGAAACTGCAGGTGGTTCAAGGATGTGTGTGTTTCCAGCGAGAAGAAATCCAAGGAGCCATTCAGCCGAGCAGCAACGATCCTGGGGGAGAAATGAGCTCCATGAGCAGAGGGCTCCCTGCTCTCCAGGGGTGACAGCCCCGAGGTGAACCTCCCCAGGCAGAGCACGAACTGTGCCAGCTCCTCGTGCTTGGAAACTGCATCAACCAGCAGCAGACGGAAATGCTTCAGATCTGAGCAGAATGTGGCACCCAAAGACACAGCTGTCAGAATTACTCTGGATACTCCATCACTAGAAAGCTTGAGTGTGAAAGAGTGACTGCTGGGACTGAGTGGAAGCAGGGAGCAAACACCTCACAGGGAGCCTGCCAGGCTGGGGCTGTGTGCCCTGCACACAGGGGGCTCACCCTCCACATCCTCCTCCTCTATAGGGACCACCAAACACGAGCACAGGTTACCTGTTGTTCAGGAACACGAGGGCTGTGATGCCAGACTGACTTTCCTCATTACTGCTGCGCAGGGTGCCCTCGATAGCATCCCACACCTGGAAGGAGAAAGGTTCTGTGCTGTGATGCTGAGCCCAGCATCATCACCCAGCAGTTTGATCTCCCAGGGATCCTACAGGCACAAACCCTTCATGGACATGACTGGGGGTGCTGTGTGAGCAGCATCCTGCCCCGTGCAGCACAGCGTGGGGATCCCAGTGAACAGAGGGATGCAAGGTCACACTGTCCTCTTCTTCCTTCCAGCATTACTTCTAATAAATGATGTTTTAATCTGTGATCAATGGGTGCCTTTCTTACTGGGGTCACAACAAATGCTGGTGTGCTACACGTGCATCCTGCACTGAGCTCATGGCAGCAGCTCAGAAAGGAACCCGAGCTCAGAAGTGCATCAAAAGAACATTTGCTGCGTTTATTTGAAGGAAAAATCTAGCTTACTTACCAAAAATTAGATTCAGATTAAACCAATTCTGGAAGTTAGAGATTTAAATTTCCATTTCAAGCTTGCTTCTAAGCCAGCAATCTTCCTACAGAGCCCCTTCCCATCCTCCTTTATGCCATTACCCAGTGGCACGGCAGCCTCAGAGCTTCCCCAGTCTCCAAGAGCACTGCTTTACCTCGCACTACATGAAGCAATTATTTTCCTTACACTGAAGACTGAGGAACAAAGCCAAGCACCGACGAAGGAGAAGCTCTTTCCAAGTTGCTCTGGGTGACAGCCTACACCACACCGCAACTCCTGCCCCGTTATACAACAGAACTGAACCGAAGCACTGAGATTTTCAGGGCAGATTTCTGCCCCATCCCATAGCCCTGCCTGCTGCTGGGGGTTCTGGCCCAGCCCTGCCCAGCGCTGCTCACCCGGTGCTGGCTGCCCTGCTTACCTCCAGCTTGCCGTTACTGCGGCCAGCCACGATGAGGTTCCCCTGCAGATCCAGGCTCCAGACAGAGCTCTCGAAGTCTCCTCCCCAGCAGGGAAGAGGTGCCGACTTGTCAAACCCCGTTAGGGACTCATCCCCCAGGCTCCTCCTGCGGCCGCCGCAGCCGCCCTCCTCACCGCCGCAGCCCAGGGAGCGAGCAGCGCTGCCCCCCACACAGAACCCAGCCTGCCCGTGTGGGGCTGAGAGGCCGCTGAAGTTGATGCAGTTGGAAGTGCTGTGCTCTTCGTACACCTTCCCAACCAGGCTGCTGAAATCGTAGCCGGCCTCCTTCTGGCCTCTCCCCACGGCACGGAGCCGCGGCTCTGACTCAGCCACCTTCACCTGCTCGGAGAAGTTGGTGTCGATGAGGGATGTGAGGTCTGGTTGGTCGCAGAAGAGGGGGGGCTGGGGAGGGCTCAGCATCCTCTTCAGCTGATGGCTGCCCTCAAAAGAGTCATCCAGACCGTTTTTGCCATCCGGGCTGTGATCCCAGCTTTCCTGGTAGTCAAAAATGCCACTGCTGTCTCTTCGTAACCTGAAAGATGGTGGTAAAAGGGTCAGCTCTTCTGTTTTCATTGCCTCAGAGGGGCTGGGGTGGATAGGAACGCCGAGGCAGTAAGCCTGCCCTCCACAAATCACCAGCACAGTGATGGCAGGGAGCAGGGCTGAGTGATGAGGTCGGACTAGATGGTCTTATAGGTCGTTTCCAACCTTGTGACTCTATGATTCTGTGACAGGGCTGCACTGAGGGCAGTGACCGCTGCCTCCTGGCACAGAGGTCTGCAGCAGCCTGATGTGTGCAGCTGGTTCAGAGCCACTCACCTGGGTTTGGGGATGACAGTGAGGCAGTCTCCAGTCTGAGCATCCCACACACGGATCTGCCCCACCAGGCAGCAGCTGACGAGCAGCATCCCATCACTAGCCAGGCATTCAATGTCCTGCGAAGGGAGGAGCACAGCTCAGCACGTGGCACCAGCAGGGCCTCTGGGCTCTCACAGTCACTCTGTGTGTGATCAAGAAACCATGCAGAGGATACATCTCATGTCCAAACCCCACAGCTGGCTTAGCAGCCTGTGGGTGTTCGAAGGAAAACACGCTCTGGTCCAAGTCCCAGCTGTGCACCACAGACTGCTACAAGCAAAGCAGGCTCCATCTGCCTTCCCCTGACAAAGTACAGCCCAAAAAGATGGTAGGATCAGTCATGTCTGCAGCCACACAACCCAGTGTGAGCACAGCACGGACAGGAGATGCAGGGATGGTGAAAACAGGGGCAACACAGCAGGCTCTGCAGGACACAGTGACTCAGCAGTGCCTCCACGGGACTCGATCTGGATGGGTGCCTCAGAGCTTTGTTTTATCTCACAGTGGAAGAAAAAGCTCTTCCATCGAGGAACATGAGTGAGCTGAGCAGCAGCACCATTCTGGGCATGCTCAAGGATGGATTTAGCATTGGAAACAATATTTAACAGCTCACACCTATGCAACTAGCATTTAGAAGAAAGATTCAGTAGGCATGACATAACTGGGGATCTACAGCTGCCCCAGCAAGGAAGGCTGGATCAGCACAGCCCATCAGTCAGCAGCTTCATACAAAGGGATGGAATAACAGCGATGGCAAAAAAACTCGCCCTGATTTCCCTGTACAAAATTCACCCCTGCTGTCAGCCCCCAAGGCTGCATCACAGCAAGGCCTGTCCCCCAGCAAGGCTGCAGTTCCAACACACCGCAGAGATTAAGATGCCTTTGTGCTGACAACCACCCAGCTAACGCACCATGAGGTGCCCCCTGAGGACCAGGGGGACGATCTCAGTCTCGGGTGGGGAGTAACCGTAGTCATCACAGGGCAGGTCCCCCCTCCTCCTCCTGCTGTGCGACAGCCCGTTCTGCCCGTAGTTCTTGGGGCACAACAGTCGGTAGAGGCAGAAGAGCAGCAGGACCAGGAGAATGCCTGAAGCCAGGCCCAGCGCAGCCACCCTGTGCAGGCAGAAAGAGAAAACGGGTGAGACGAAGGCCTGGCTGCTCACTCCTGCTCTGCTGGAATACACTGACACGTGCTGCTGGTCTAAATTCTTGTTGAGAGCATTTGCAGCAAGGTGCGTGCTGCTTTGATCCAGTGCTTGGTCTAGCAGCTGGCTGCACTCCCTGAGCAGGGGGCTGGAACGTGGTGAGCTCTGAGGGCTCCTCCAACCTGAGCCATTCTGTGATTCTACAGTGATTTCTGGAAAACGAAGGGTATTTTTATAGGAAAACGTTGATTTCAAAGAGATTTCCAGACTTTTCTAGAAGAAGAGCAGTAGGACAGAAAGAAAAACATGAGGTGGGGATCAGAGCAACACCAGGAATGCTGAACAAAGCCCAGGGAGAACACAGATCGGGATGGAGAGCTGGGGGCTCCTCTGAGAGCTTGTTCTCAGTAGGAAGGGAAGTTCTTTGCTGCATGGGAGCTTGATGTAACACCCAATAAAGCACTGCTGAGTCCCAGCATCTATCCCCAAAGCTGAGTATCCCTGCTCCCCAGCAATACACCGCACAACGAGCAGTGCCAGCAGTAACACCTCTCACCTCACTGCTAAAACCACCCAGTTGAAACACATCACAGTAACTCCAAGGTGCAGGACTCACTGCACCACACTCAGGATATGGCAGTGAACACCTGCACACGAGTGTCTGCACCCTGTTTGCCCACAGCCATCCACGGACACAGGCACCAAGTGCCCTGCACCCCACCTGCAGCAAGGTGTGCTATGTGCCACACACACCACATCCTGCTGAGGAGCTCAGCGGAGGGAAGCAGTGCAAGGATGCATTTAGGGCTGTGTGAGCAGAGCTGCAGTGCCCTGAGCGTTACAGGATTTTGCACTGAAGCCTGACATGGATCTCATCGTTTTCCTTTTTTTTCCCCACCAGCCAAAGAGCAACCTGTGTCTCAAGAGAGTTAAGGGTGGTCAGGAGGCTGCAGCAAGGCCTCTTTTACTTGTAAAGGGTGACATCCCGGTGTCCTTGCAGCCTGGATGACGTCTGGTC
Source organism: Lagopus leucura (assembly GCF_019238085.1). NCBI lineage: Eukaryota > Metazoa > Chordata > Aves > Galliformes > Phasianidae > Lagopus > Lagopus leucura. Next base: position 20,702 of record NW_024965743.1, read on the forward strand.
GGGCTGAGCTTCAGCATTCAACCTCCCACCGCTGGAGGACAAGAAGGGCTGGTAGCGGTTGGCCTCCTGGGGGTGCCTCACTTCCAAGGCCTCTTGTGGGTTCAGGTACAGCGTGACTGGGATTGCTGGCAGGATGCTGATGTACCTGAAGGATGGAGATGAGGAGAGCTTAGCGTCACCAAGCGCAAAGAGACACAAAAACCCAACTGGGTTTCCTTCTCGTTACCCTCAGCTCTTCTCCTCAGCAGCCAAGGCAGGCTGCCCACAGTGCAGCGTGCTACTGTTGACCTCAGATGGATCACATTGATTTAAGTAGAGAGAAAACGATCACAGTTTCCTCTACAGCGCAGACCAGAAGCGATCAGCATTTCTTCAACTCAACTGACTCAATTCCTGACGCACCATCCCCACCACACACACACAACCACACATCATTTTACAGAATTCTAAACGTCTTCTCCCAAAAATACAACACCTGGGATGAAGGCAAAGAGCCAGCAACACAACCAAGAGCACAAGAGAGAAACACAACCCCCATTGTCAGACAGGCAGCCCCGCACAGCTCGCTACCACTGCCCAGCAGCAGGAGGAGCCAGCCCACCCACCTCTTGGCCAGAGTGATGTTGTAATAGCTGAAGAGGGATGGCCAGTGTCTGAAGGAAAGCTTCCTCCAAATCTCTTCATCCTCTGCTCCCCAGGTGACCTCTGCTTCAGTTCCCAGCTCCGTTTGCCCGTTCCCTTTGCCTTCTGGTCCTTGGGCCCAAGTGTGCTGGTTTGTCTCCAGCCTGCCCAGGGTCTCCAACCCCGCCTGCTGCTCGCGCTGCTGGGTTTGGTTCTCTGACAGCTGTATGGGGTCCGATGGGAAGACTGAGAGATCAATCTTGGGGTCTCCAGCAGGAAGGACCCCTCCAGGAACGGGCATAGGAGGCAGGCCTGCTTCACCCAGAGGGCTCTGTTCAGTGACCTGTGATGTGAGGTAGGTGCGGAGACCGGCAGGATCCGTATAAACCAGGATTCCAATCCAGATCACTGTCCCAGCCTGCACCGTGAGCAAGGAGACACAGCACTCAGTGCATGGCCCTGCATGCAGCCCCTCCTGCCCTGCGAGCCGTCTGAGCTGCTCAGCACATCCCAGCCCTCAGTGACATTCTTACCCCAGGACATTTATCCTTTAAGAAGATTGGGAAAGGCTGCACAGAACACAGCGAATGTGAGCGCTGCTTTTCTGGGAGCTATCTGACTCAGCCTGATGGTAGGAACTCCACTTGGCCCACTCTAATGCACAGCAGGGAAGAGATTTCTCACTGACGGCTGAGATCAGCACATCTGCCATCCTCAGACAGTGCTGGGGAGGCTCAGAGCAGGGCTCTGCTTTAACTCTGCAACACGTGGCACAGCCATGCCTCTCAGATATGCACCAACTGCCATCACTGTTAGCTGGCAACAGGCTGGGCTGTGCTTTGCAGAGCCAAGGAATGCACGGTCTGCACTGTTTGCATTACAAACACCCAGACCTGAGCTGCAGAGGACAAATAGGTGCAGTGCTGTGTAACCATTGCAGTCACACCTGTAAAAGGGAACGTATTAGGCTTTCATGGAGAGAAGTGTCTCCATGCCTTTATTCCACACTATCTGCAGGAACAAACGGGGCTTTTGCTCTGTAAATACCTTTTCTCTCCACTTTCACAGTCCTTCAAGATCTGCTCGTATAAAAGCCTCTCAAAGCAAATATCAGGAACTTGTCTGCTACCTGCACACTCTGTGCAAACACAAAGCCCCGAGGCTGCTGTATGCAGAGGGATGTTCCTAGAGAAGCTGCTCCTGAATTATTTACCATGGGGAAATCTAAGTCTTGCAGGGGAACAAAGGTGCATGAAAATCATAGAATCACAGAACAGCCTGGGTTGCAAAGGAGCACAATGCTCATCTCATTGCAACCCCTGCTGTGTGCAGGTCACCAACCAGCAGCCCAGGCTGCCCAGAGCCACATCCAGCCTGGCCTTGAATGCCTGCAGGGATGGGGCATCCACAGCCTCCTTGGGCAACCTGTGCCAGTGCCTCACCACCCTCTGGCTCAAAAACTTCCTCCTCATATCCAACCCAAACCTCCCCTGTCTCACTTTCAAACCATTCCCCTTGTCCCATCACCACCCACCCTCACACACAGCCATTCCCCTCCTGTTTATCCGCTCCCTCCAAGCACTGAAGGCCACCATGAGGTCTCCCCACAGCCTTCTCTCCTCCAAACGTTCAGCTTTTCTCTTTTCCCTTTCCCTTGGAAGCCCATTTGGGTCGGCTCAGAGCCCAGCAGGACATCCAATCCCACCCTGCAGCTCACCATGATGAGTCTCTGGGCCAGGCGGGTCCTGGCAAAGAAATAGATGACCCTCAGCCTCTTGGGCAGGCGCAGGTTCCTGAAGGACGACGGCTGCAGGGTGATGGTGTGCGGGGTTGCAGGTCGCACGGCTGGCTGCCTCTCGTAGCGCTGCGAGCGGCCGGCAGGCTTTGCTGGGGGCAGGCAGGCCTCTGCTGGCAACCGTTTGTTCAGGTCGGCGAGCTGCCAAGGGAGAAGCGATGGAGCGATGGGCACGGCGTGCAGCCAGCCATCCACACTCACCTGGACAGGGTGAGTGCTGGCCCTGAGCTCCCACACGTGCTCTCTGCTCAGTCTGGCCCAGTCTCTCCCTGGCACGCACGCTCTTTTCACACTCCTGCGGTCACCAGCTCTCCTTCCAGCCCACTTATCCAAACTCTGCATGTTTATACACCCGAGGGCACCCAAGCCCCCCAAGTCCCGTCCCCAATCCCATGTGTGTAACCAAGCAAGCCTGCCCCAGAGCTCTTACCACCCAATCCTTAATGCCTAAGAGAACGAAACCCACAAGGTATGCTTCCTTTAGTCTCTGCACACCAGCAGAGAAGCAAGACCCAAAGCAGGAAGCCATCCTGAGGCCCTTCCTTACCTCCATGCGGCGAATGTCAATGGACAGCACCGTGGTGAAGAAGAGCATCTGCAGAAAGAAGTCAGACACCAGGCCGACCACAGCGAAGAGGCAGAACTCCTGCAGGCAGAACACAGGCGCTAGCTGTGGCAGAGAGCTACAGCTGCAATGCTAAACATTTCAGCTTCAGAAAAAGGCAGCTCAGCAAAGCCCTGCCCAGAGCACGGGCCTGAGTTCATTTTACTGACAAATCCTATTGCCAGGATCACCAGTGAGCTTTCCCCCCTATTTAAAACTCCCCCAGGAACATGGGGAGCCCAGGAGTGGGGTACAGCCACTCCCCAAAGGAAGACCACCAAAGGCACTGTATGACCTGCAGCCATTCCTTAGGGCTCCAGCTAAAGCACGTGCTTGGTTAATCCTTATCTGATGGACACGTTCCAGTCCTACAGCCCTGGAGAATCACAGAATGGTTGGGTTGGAAGGGACCTCAAGGATCACAAACCTCCAACCCCCTGCCACATGCAGGGCCACCGACCTCCACATTTAATGTCTCTAAAAACCAAGTACACGAGAAACACCTGCAGAAGTGTTTTCTAATCCTCCTGCAATGCCCCATTTCCCCAGCAGATGCCTCTGCAGAAGTAAGGATGAGAAGCACAGCAGGTTCACCCAGCAGCACTAACAGCCAACTCCCAAACCACCTCTATAAAACAAACACACGTTCCTAGCTCCCACCAGTGCTGCCATCCCCTCTCCATTTTAAACTTCACAGCAACATCAAATTAAAGCATTTTGGAGGAGTTTCGTTCCCCTTGGAGGTACAGCTTTCTGTCAGGTCCCAAGCAAGATCTCGTAAATGTGAAGAGAGCATGAGAACAGAATGTATCACAAGTGAGAACAGGCTGGCAGAGCTGGGGCTGAAGGGAGAGCTGAGAGCAGCCTTCAGTGCCTAAAGGGGCTGTGAGAGGGAAGGGGGCTGATTCTGTAGCAGGGTCTGTGTGGCAGGGCAAGGGGAAATGGCTTCAATCCGAAAGAGGGGAGATTTAGACTGATGGAAGAAAGGAGTTTTGTACAGTAAGGGGGTGAGGCACTGCACAGGTTGCCCAGAGAGGTGGTGGTGCCCCATCCCTGCAGACACCCACAGTCAGCAGATTGCATTTCCGTTGCCCTCCTCTTGCCCAGCTCTGCCCCAGCTCCCTGCTGCAGGCCAACAGAAGCACAGTGAAATGCAAACAGCCTGACAAGCCATCCCGAACCTCTGAACAAACCTTGGAGCCTCTGTTCAAACTGTTCCTGAAACGTAAGCAATCAAATTGCTTGATATCTGAGAATCAGTGCAATATGAAAGAGAGAACCCAGCAGGTCAGCTGCCCAGCCCTCCCCACGCCTCCAGCACAAACAGCACGAGGAGGATTCTGAGTTCTCTCTGATCCCTTCTTCAACATCTGACATGAAGTTTTGGAAGGGTGGGGGGCTGAAAACACAACCCAGGTTCGTCTGGAAAGGAGAAAAGCAGAGGGAAAGCAACATCCATCTGGACTGCACGCAGACCTCAGCAAACAGCTTGCACAAATGGCAAGCTCTGCATATTGAGACATTAATTCTGTTAATACCTCCACTTAGGATTAGAGATATCCGAAACTGCTAGCCCTGGAAATCAGAAATCTTCTTATACTTGGATACTGCACACCCTGTGGCAAAACCCAAACTGATTTCAGAGAGTGCAGGATTAATGTGTGAGCTTCAGAACAAAGGAGTGGCCAAGAGAAGAACACAGCAGGGGCTCTCAGGGCACCTTGCAGCAGCTCAGCGCCTCCACTGGCACAATGCGAGGAGACTGGGGGTCTCATTACAATCCCTGGGCCTTCAGCTCTTCTGCCATTCCCTGCAGAGAGGACCTGGTGATCCTCTCTGACAGCACAGAGCAAAGGTCCCTGCTGGATGTACGCAGCCTGGCTCTTTTCCTGCAGGATTCCTTGGTCTGTGCAACACCGTAAAGCACAGCGTCCTTCATTCCCAGGGACAGACTCAGGTAAGGGGCACACAGCAGACAGCCAGCGTCCCTGTGAGATTCCTGCCGTGGAGAAAACAAGCAGCCCAGGAAAGGCACAGAGAGCCAAGAATGGATGTCAGCACCCAGTTCAAAATGCTGTGAAGAACAGGAGTGCATGTGGATGTGAGGAACAGCGTCACTTCTTGCCATGCTTCTACACAGCTCCGTGCCTCTGCCTCATTCCCATTTGTCTCCTGTAATCAGTGCACTCCACAGGCTCCTCCATAGCAAAGGGGAAGAAGGACATGGCAAATGAATGAGCCCAGTTTAGACCCAAAGGATGAATCCTGCTGGTGTCTGCAAATCAGCTTCACGCACAAAAATCAAGGCACAACGTGTGGCCAGAGATGGCATGGGGAATTCTAGCATAGCTCCTCTTGTCGTCCTCCTGTTTCTGAGAGGCAGGCTGAGGAACTGTGGGATGCAGCTGTTGGCCTTGCGGGGTGCTGAGTGTTTCTGTCTTAATCTGTGTGGCAGAGTGCATTATAGGCATGTTGTGGATGAACGTGCCTGCATTTCATCCTCCCTGCTGGTGGGACCTAAGGGCAGGTAGCTGCAGGCATCACAAAGTCAGCAAAGCCACAGGAAACAAGGGTTGCTGTGTTAGATGGCATTTCATTAGGCCAAGAAATGAACGCAAAACAAGAGCAAACTTCCTGATCCCAGCTGTATCAACTGGCTCTGAAAACTTGTACTCCTCCTTCTATACAACCTGCTGCACACGTAACCTTGGAGCACAGCATCACTACAGACACGTCTGCAATCCATCCACACAAGGCCTGTGAGCACTGAGGCCCCCATCAGAAGGCATCTGCTGGACAATCTCAGAACTACATGTGGCCCAAGTGGCAGCCCACACTCAGATGGCCCCAAGGACAATGCTATTTACACACAGCTATCACAAGGAGATTGCAGCAGGTGCCTGGCACTGACTGAACGAAAGGCACCACTGCCTTTCCCATGGCAGCTTCCCAGAGAAACATTCCTGCTGTGGCACAGATTCCTCCCTTCCTCACCATGAAGCAGCTGGGTGCTCCTGAACAGCTAATGCAAAGCATTGCACACCACATTCTTGTGCTGCCTACAAGCCTGCAGTCTGTCCTGCGTGCTCAAACTGATCAGCCACACTCACCTGGATGGCTGGGACAAGGGTGAAATACCCGATCAGGATGATCCCAAGCTCTGTGGCCATATTCTTCATAATTGACCAGCTCTCATTGCTCAAACCTGGGGAAATAACATGCACAGAGAGGTTAGGAGGCTGCTTGCAGGTGAACAGGCACGAGCACAGCTTAAAGGACTGCCTGCTGCATTCAGCATCTTTACCCAACAGACAAAAAAGGGCACTTTTAGGCTAAAATTCATGGGACTTGTCTTGGATATCTACTTACAAGTCAAATAGCTGGCCTGTATGTTCCAGTGTCCTTATCAGATGGGTTATCATTAATCCACCTGATGATGAGGGTGCTGAGGCACTGGCACAGGTTGTCAGAGATGCAGCAGATGCCCCATCCCTGCAGACTTCCAAGGCCAGGCTGGATCAGACCCTGAGCCCTGATGGAGCTGTGCTGTCCCTGTGCATTGCAGGGCAGCTGGACTAAATGGCCTTCAGAGGTCCCTTCATAAGGACTTCTAATGCTTAGAAATAGTTGTGAAGTTTGCAAACCCCATCTACCCGTGGTTTGAGCACACTGCAATCCTGCTGGAGAGCAGATCATTTTCTCACATGCTCAGCAGAACTTAAGAAGAACTGTGAACTGTGCTTACAGTATCCATGACACAATAGGAAAAGGTACTAAATATCCTCACCAGGGGATGCAGCTCTCCCTTACCAGCACTTTTTTAACCCTATTTAGCCAATGCTTCATCCAAGAGCTGCAAAAAGCAGTGCTCGCAATTACAGGCTTACATCAGTTCTTGGAAATCATAAAAATACCAAGACAGACCATTAGGATTCAACTCCCAGTTCCCACTCAACACAAACAGCTCTTGTTTCCACTACAGAGCACAGCTAAGATCACTCCCCACCTCCCAGACCCAGCATTACCCTACTTTTTCTCTCTCAGCAGCCTTCCACCCTTCCTGGTTTGGTATTAAATGCGGAGGTTGGAGGCCCTGCCTGCAGCAGGGGGGTTGGATCTTGATGATCTTTGGGGTCCCTTGCAACCCCAAGCCATTCTGTGGTGCTGTGAGTCCATGCAGGCTGCATACCTTGGGCGATGCGGAGCTTCACTTCCAGGTCAACGGGCGTAGAGACAACAGACTTGGTGAGGACCAACACGTTCTCCAGGCCAATGACAACAACCAAGTATGGAAATATCTCTCTAAAGGACAAAGGAACAGAACTGAGAATGAAATCTTTGGTGAAAACAAGGGAAGAACGCAGGCTAAACTGCAAACGCCCCGGAGCCAAAGGCAGGAAACACCACCCACTACTCTTGGCCAAATCCCTTCTTTCTTCTCCCTCAAGGAGTCGTAGGACAAAGAGGTTCAGAGAGGAAGATGGACGAGGAACATCACTGCAGTGTGAAGGTCAGAGCCCTGTCCCACCACCACCAAGGAGCAGATTGCTTAGAAGCCACCACACAGCACAGTGTGCAGGGCACAAAGGAACTGCACACCAACCAATCCTCCCAGGGATCGTTGGCACCCACTGCTCAGGAATGCATACTGCTGTGGTTCTGCCCTTCAGAATACATTCAGAAGAGAACAAGTGCTCAAGGACATCACTGTGACTTTTTTTTCTCTCTTTTAATTACTTACAGTTCAGATCAATAGGGGGGGGGGGGGGAGGAAAAAAAGCTGTTCCATGCCAGAAACAAGGCAGACCATAAATCTCTTCATCTCCCTCCAGCTGAATGTAAGCAAAAATGCTTCTGGAGGGAAATGGGTGTGTGCTGTGCTGCTCTGTGCGTGTGTCCTCAGCCCTGTGCAACTCACTGGCAGCTCAGACAGCTGAACAACAGGCTTCAGGAGCACATCTGCCTCCTGCCACTACCAGAAACCAACTTCCCAGGGCTGTTTCCAGCTGCCTACAGCTCAGCAGAATTTGCAGGCAGGCAGCTGCCATCAGCTTGTACCTTACAAGGTCAATGGGGAAAAAACACCTGCCTGGAAACACTGCTAACTCAGCTAGGTCCTTCCAATTCCTTGCACAAATGGCAAGCTGAAACAGCAAGAGCTCCATTCAAAGAAGGATTACTGAAAAAAACACACACAAAACCCACGAAACCTGCAGGATTCCTATCTGAATGCCAGCTCTATCAGTGGCTGTGCAATGTGTCACTCCCTCCAGATCCAGTCCACGACCTGCACAGAAGGTGAATTCCCATATCAAGTGACAGAACACAAAGGCACGTAGGACATCAGGGGCTCCTCGGACATGTCACAGAACCTAAAATGCAGCAAGCCCTCAGTTCTGCCTTTATCTAAAGGCATTTTCAGTTCATAACCTGTGTCACTCCTCCAAGCAGTGGTTCGGGACAGAAGGCAGATGTGAGAAAATCTCTTTGGAATCCTTAGGGATGGAAACTGCTGAATGAAGGGAATGAGAGACAGCCACGAGGGAGAGGGGTGCTGCACAGCACAGCACAGCACACATGTGCAGAGCAGGCTGCCCAAAAGCACAGCCTTGCAGACTCCTGCCCTCACACACAGCCCTGCAAGGCACAGCAGACCTGCCTTGCCTTGCCTGCAGTGAGCCTTTGGAAGGCAGCACAAACCTGGCAGAGGAAATCCACAACTCTCAACTACGCCCTGCTTCAACAGCCGCTTCAATTGCTGAAGATAATTAATTATTAGGCACAGATTACGAGCTGAAATAGTCCTCGAAGAGTCAGCAGTTTTCATTGCAGGCGACAAGCAGCTTAAGAGCAATCCGACATGAGCTTCTCCTGCAGAGCAATGCAAGGCTGTGCAGGTCAGATACAAGCTGTCACACCCTGCAAACAGCAGCACTGAACGGGGAGCAGCAGTGGGTCATTATCTGAGATTGTGATTGCTCTAATCTAGGTGAGATAGCAGCTGCTGGTGAGGCCTTCACATCCTCCAGCTCTCACGTAGCCCTCTTTCAGTGATCTCCAAGCATTCTGCCTCAGCTCAGCCTCAAATCCTGGGCAGATCACATCACTGACCTCCACTGAATTTTCTTTTCTGCAATATGAGATTAACGTCTACCTTACCTGTAATTATTTCATTTCCTCAATATTTGAGCTACGCTGTAAGACAAGGGAAAACCATCAAAGAAAGATAAAAGAAGACTGATGATGATTAAGGTCTGGTTTACGTATCATGCGATAGTAAAAAGTCAATACTGCTCTCTTACAAAAACAGGTGAGGGAAAAGGGCTTATTGTGAGTGCAGTGCCATTAAAACCAACACACCCATATCCAGAAGGCTCTGCTGGAGTCAAAATGGATAAAAAAGGCTATAAGTCAGATCAAAGTCCAGCCAAGGCAGTCTGGCTGCAGGCTGAGGCTGGGCAAACCCTAGCAGGATAGCAGCTGGTGCAGTGACACAGCACAAACACTGCCCAGTCTGGAAGCAGACAGCAAGAGGGAAAGCGCTCTGGCAGACACTGGGCAATGCAGGACAGTCAAAGGATCTTCCTGGCACCCTCACTCCCAACCCATCCTCCACACAGTCCTCAGTCCTACTTTCACTTCACATTTCAGCATGATCCCACCTCAGGCAGCTGCCAAGAACAGGAAATGATGAGCATTTAAGAGCTGACAGGGCAGGCTCAGCGCGCTTTGGGATGGTGATGCTGAGTCAGGAGTGGAAGCAGATCCCCTCTGTGGAATCCATCCCTACAAGAGTCCTTACACCAAATGCGCCCACCACAGTGCTGCATGGCATTTACCTACACCAGCAGCACCAGCCTGCCAAAAAGCCACCCTGTCAGAGCCACCAGAAGTCAACGAAAGCCCAGTGTGCTCAGAACCACAGAATCCAAGCATCCTCCATCTAATTAAACAGCGTTTATAAAGCACTGCAGGAATGAAGCTTCCAAGAGTTGAGCTTGAACTCCAAAGGAAACCCTCCATGCAATCATTTTAAGGCAAAGAATTTTTGCAGAAAAGCTACTTTAAGAAATAAGGACTGCCTTAATTAAGGAATGGCTGGATTAGTTTAGCCCTTAAGTGTGACAACTGTAAGGCTAACAGCACACAAAGGCCTTGCTCACTGTGCTAACCAAAACCAGGTTAAAACCCCCTTGAATTCCACTCATACATCTGCATCCAAATACTGTGTTGTAGGTTGAGTTAAAAGCATAAACTCCCCATGGATCCTATCTGCTCTATTTGTACAGCTCATCCTGATCCGTAATTAAGTCTCCTAATTACCACAGAGGTAAAAAAAAGGGAACAAATATTTCCATTTCTGAAGTCAATTTTTCACAGCTCTTTTAGGTTTCTTGGGGAGGAATTCCCCTCTCTTGGTCTGGCTCCTGGTAAACTATTGCCAGCACTGAGAGATCTCCCTCCTGGTCAGACCTGAATTGTTTCAGCAGCTGGAAGGAGAAATGGGAAGAAAAATGATGGGTAACTCCTCAGCTACTCAGGGAAGGGGTCTGAAAGCCAAAAGATTCTGAATTGAACTTTAATTGAGTTCTCAGGTGTTCTCAACACAAACACGAGTGGTAACAACCATAACAACCACATCAAAAGTCTGAGCACCCACAGGAACCCCAGCCAGAAGAGATGCTGCCAGAGATGAGCAATGGGTGCACGCTCCCTCGTGCTGGCCAGCAGGCAGACAGTGCAGGTCAGTTCTGACACCTTGACGCACTTTCTCCCAGCAAAATGTAGTGAAGCCAACCAGAGAAAAAGCAGTGAGTCCTTCTGGATGCCAAGACAAGTCACTGCAGGAGAAAGGTATGTGGGTGCCCAGTCCACTGCCAGGAAATCACGTTCAGGAATGAGACCTGGCCCAGCCAATTCCTTCTGCTTGAGGCTGAAGAGGCAACTGCTCAGCACCGAGGCAGCTCTGGGAACACTGTGATCTAGCAAGGTCTTGCTGCTGGACAGACAGAAGTACACGGCCCTTCAACTCAAGAGGGGTCTGCTGATAATTTTACACAGCAGTATCAGTAAACGATGTAACCTCAGATGAAAAATACTTAATGACTAAACACTGGACAGCTGTTTTCAAAGGATTTCACCTCCATCTGCCCTTGTTTAGGAAGAGGTTTGGTGCTGGAAACTTACCCTCCATTAAGAGTGGGTGTCAAACCAAACAGTGTGCACAGCCCAACTGACATCAGCAGAGAGCTGAGCACTGTCACGACAGCTGCCAGGGCCAGACCCCACTTTGATTTCACCATGTCGATCTTCCCTGAAAAGCAGAATGCAAAGTCTCCATTAGCAGGCAGAAGAAAATGACATGCTAGTACAAATCAAGGAGAACAGATCCTCATCCTGATCTGTGGCAGCAGGTATTTACCAGCCTGCAGCCCAGGGCTGGTGGCAGCTCAGGGTCAGTGTGTGAAACACAGATCCCAAAACTCCCACTGTGTAAGAACACTCACAAGGATGGGACACAGGACAGCACTTGGCTTGCAGCTTATACCAGTTCCAGTACAGCACTGCTGAGGCATGAGAAAAGGAACTTAAATACAGCTAGTAAGCCTAAAACCACGTGTTTCATTTGTATGACCAGAAATCAGTCTGTCCAAATTGTAAAAAGCATCACTACTATGGCAGATACTATGTAAGACACTGAAAAGCTCAGAAGATATCACAGGGAATAACAACACGTTGGCTGAAAGGAACCAATGAGTAGAAACCACATCAGCAAGGCTGTGAATCCTCCACGTGACCACGGCCAAATGTCAGCATCAGCTCTGCTGCTGAAACAGGAGGGAGCTGGTGCCTAAGTGCTATGGGAGTCAGTGGAGCTAAATGCTAAGTGTGTGTGTGTGCAGTGCTGTGGCAGTGCTACGGACAGGGGAAGTGCACCCCACCACCCGTCCCTTCAGTGCCATACAGGTGGCTTACTAGCTTGCTCTCCCCTCCAGGCTCTCCACCCCACAAACCTACGTGTGGAGAAGTAGATGTAAGCGAAGAGTATAATGTAGGTGGTGACGAGGGGGATGAGCTCAGCAATGCCAATCTCCTCCTTGAAGTGCACGTGAACGATGCTGTCCTCCCGCAGCGTGCAGTTTGGACTGGGATGCAGCAGCTTGAGGCGAGAACGGAGGCTGCTGAGGAACCTGGGGGGGAGAGAAGTGAGCAGGCTGTCCTCCACACTGCACCAAACAGCCAGCAAGCGATTCCAAGCAGGAGCTCCATGAGTTCAAATAACAAGAAGCTCTGCAGATCCATAGAGATTTACCAAACACGGCTCTCTCCAGGTCTGACTGCTAACTCTGCTCCTCCAGGGCCCAAACCACATCCAGCACATCTGCACTGTGGCTATCTATCTCCCACACCTTGATTTCTGTAAAGCTTCAAAGATAACTGTGAAGATTCAGCAAAACTATTTAAAGCGAGGGCTGGTCATCAAAAACCTTGGCCCTAGGGAGCAGAACATCCTGCAGGCTCAAACATCCCCTACATTTTAAGTAATTACAGCTCCTACGTGACAGTCCTTGAGGCTGAAGGGCTCTTGGATGGGCACAGGTTTGGCTGCTGTGCTGCCAGTTGTGTCCCAGGCATTCCCTGGGGAATTCTATGCAGCACTGAGCAGATTGTTTCATCCTCAGGTTTGCTCAAGCCAAACCAGCTTTGCCAACACTGCCAGGGGGGTTTCACAGTCGGTACCAGCTGAATTAGTGCTTGCTGGAAAGCAAAGCACTCCAGCTCTGTGCAGCAGGAACTGGGTCAAAGCAGACCTGCTGGGCCTTGGCTGCTACAACTGACAGCTCCGTCTGCAGATGAAGCCATCATCAGGGGAACTCCCAGTGCCAGCTTTGGGTATTATACCTACTGTTCTTTAGAAGGAACCCAAGTGCTGACAGTACTTCGTTTCTCCCCAGAAGAGCACCCTGCTTTTCTACAGCACCTCCAGAAGATCCCCCAGACGTAAGGAAATGGAGACTAAACAACAGCACAGCAACAACAAGAGCAGGAAAAAACAAGAGCAAGCTTTCCAAGAAACGAGTACAGGTGTCCTAACATTAAAAGAGCACAGCCAGAGCTCCCTACCTGGAGTCATACTGCTGGAGACCCAGTGTGACAGTGTATGACACCACTCGCCTCCTGTTGTACAGGTTCACCCCACTGTATTTCCCAGGGAGTCCAAACAACAGATCTGCAAAAACACAGCGTGGGTCACGAATGGTAACAGAAAAACAGGCATGCAAGATGGGATATGAGAACAATTGGAGTGAAAAATTCTGAGTTAGATGTAGTGCTCTGATAGGAAACACCTTCTCAGTGCTTTGTTGAGATACTGCTAATGTGTGCAAATGTCTGATACAGGGAAATAAATGATGGAGGCAGTGGTCTGCCCTCTAATCCTAACCCAAGAGACATCTCAGCTAGCTCATCACTTCCTCCTAAGCAAGGCTCCATGTGTTCCAGATGCTCCTTCACACAAAGCAGAGCTCCCCTCATCTCCCAGCCTGTCCTTCCTGAAGAGCCTGCATCCATCCCCAGCAGTGCTCCAGTGCTGTGAGCTGCCCCTCCTCGTCTCTGATCCCACTGAGATCATGGCCTGAACAGCACACAGGGATACATGCAGGCAGCTGTCATGGAATCACAGACTGCCCTGTGTGGGAAGGGACCTCAGGAATCACAAAGCTCCAACCCCCTGCTGCCACTGCATCAAGTGTTAGATTAGGTTGTGCAGGGCCCCATCCAACCTGGCCTCCAACACCTCCACGGATGGACGGGGCATCACAGCCTCTCTGGGCAGCTGTTCCAGCCCCTCACCGCTCTCACAGCACACAACTTCCCCTGACATCCAACCTCCAGCTGCCCTCCCTCAGCTCCAAACCATTTCCCTCGTCCTGCTGCCATCTCCCCTTTCCAAGAGCTGACTCCCCTCCTGGCTGCAGGCTCCCTTTAGGCACTGCAGGCTGCACTCAGGTCACCCCGCAGCTTCTCTTCTCCATGCTCAACAAGCCCAGCTCCCTCAGCCTGTCTTTGTAGGGAGGTGCTGCAGCCCTCTGAGCATCTCTGTGGCTCCTCTCGACCCTCTCCAACAGCTCCCTGTCCTTCTTGTCCTGGGGGCCCCAGACCTGGATGCAGTGCTGCAGATGGGGACACATGAGGGCAGAGCAGAGAGGGACAATCACCTCCCTGTCCCTGCTGCCACCCCTCTGCTGATGCAGCCCAGGACACCATTGGCTTTCTGGGCTTTGTGCACACACTGCTGGCTCACATTCAGTTTTTCATCCACCAGACCCTCAGGACCCTCTCAGCCAGGCTGCCCTCAAGGAGCTCTTCTCCCAGTCTGTATAAGTGTCTGGGATTACTCCAACCCAAGTAAGGGGGTTCACTGCGCGGAATGATCTGCTTTCCACAAATAAAGAAAGGACTTCAAACATGGGTATGAAGCAAGTGGTGAAATACATTTGGTGGCTTCATTCTGGATGTTGTGAGTAACAAAATGCCACCCAATTTGGTATTAGCAGCAATCTAAAAGCAAGGACAAAACAGCAGTGCAAGCTGCAGGCATCTCTGACAGCTTCTTTGGCAGCTTCAGCCTCTTACCTTTGAGAGTAGCTGACGTCTGCAGAGTCTTTGGTTCATGCTGGTGGATGGTTTTGATGATGTCTGGGTCAGCATTGAATCGCTCTCGATCATTCTGCCAGAAGTTCCCTGGAGACAGCAGCAGACAGCCGTGTTCAGGGAGCAGATTGTGCAGCTTCTTGAGGCCAGGAAGAAGGTCTGTTACCTGAAGGCAAACCTCCTCCAGGCTTTTGACACCAGAGCTGAAATGCGGACAAAGATCAGACACTGCTGCGTAAGGTGCAGCTCTCACAAGCAAAAGGCAAAACCTCTGTGATGAACAACCCAAGGACCTGCACTGCCTTGTCTAATGACCAAGGATCAAGAGCCCTGGGCCACGGACCAGGAGCTCACTGTGACAGGAGTGCAATCTGCAGAACCTCATTATCATTGCTCTGCATACTCTCTGGCCTCATAGCTTTCCCTGCTCACCCATCCGAGATGCCACAGCTTTCAGTTCCACATTTAAGGCACTGCTCTTCGAACCACAGAGAAACTGGCTCCCCGAAATTCCTCTTCAAAGACCTTAAACTGCTCCAGTTCCTTGCACATCTGTTGAATGGGGCACTGCACAGGAATGCCTATTAGCCTGCCTGAGGTGGGTAAGACTTCTCTGGAAACACACAAAGGATTCAGTATCTGCAGCTGTGCAAATTGTTTTCAGCACTGCTCTGTGCTCACAGATTAGCAAATGCCTTACAGGTTTGGATATAAATGGAGCTGTAAGACCAAAACCTGGTGTGACGTGGAACCTGGGGTTGTGACACAGACACATAACCCTTATCCTGCAGTAATTCAGGAGAGACTCAGCTTGGGCTTCCAACAGCACCTGACTGGGAGGGCTCAGTTACAACCTATCAGCACAACGTTTGGCCAGACAAGCCAGAGCTGCTGATCCAGAAGAGAACACCTCCCTCAACACCATAAGGGCCATCAGTGGTGTTTGCACAGAAGAGGCTATTTAACAAAGGCCAATTTAAGGCTCTGGAGAACAACCCTGCCTGGCTCCAGCCCAAGGATAACAGAGGAAAGTGCTCTAGAAGACAAATCAGCCAGAGTCCTGTTTTGAAATGCTTTCCCTTGAGGGCTTTTTACACAAGGAGAACACATGGAACCAACAGTGATCAAGATATGGCTTTGCAAACAACCCCTCCAGAATCCATATCCCACCAGTGCAGGGCAGGAAAAGCCACAGCTGTCAAATTAACATCAGACAATACTGTGCTTGTGTGTAAGAACAGAAACTTTCCAAGAGAGAATCCAAAAGAACTGATGCAGTGATGCCTTTTGCACTGGCACAGGCTGCCCAAGGAGGCTGTGGATGCCCCATCCCTGCAGGCATTCAAGGCCAGGCTGGATGTGGCTCTGGGCAGCCTGGGCTGCTGGTTGGTGACATGCACACAGCAGGGGTTGGAGCTGGATGAGCATTGAGCTCCTTTGCAACCCAGGCTGTTCTGTGATTCAGAAGGAAGAAGACTGTTGTTCTATATTAAGGCTTTAATTAACTCTGAAACATAACGGAGACAACAGTTCACACTGCACACAAGCCTGAGAGTTTTCCTTTAGGAAGTGAATGCATCTGGCCCCTGTGCCCAGCACTGTAGGTGCAGAGATCAATGCCAAGAATAACAAAAATAGAATCACTTTGTCTTTCCTATCCAGTTCTCAACGTCCTGCTGCTGCTTCTGTCCCACCTCGTGTGTCAGTATCAAAGAATGCTTTATTTCGTAGCAAGAAAACGATCTGTGCTTAACTTTGATACTGATAAAAACAGCTGGTGAGGAGGAAACGGACAATGGGTTCTGAGGTCATTTCAGGATGTATCTCAAAGCTTCTGGAAATCCCCAGCCTGCCACCAAATGGGAGCCCTCATCCCAAGGCTCAGGTCCAAAGGCCTAAGCCACTGCCTTGTCTTCTGTGCGAGGCTGGTTCTGCCCCCATCTGCCTCATGGCTCACCAAGGGCAGCACACAAAGGGGAGATAACGAGCAGACAGTGCACACAGCAGGAGGAAGTTTCTGACTTGTAACTGGCAACTACATAAAGATTATACATATGATAGAGATGGAGATGAACTGGAAACAGAAAGAACGCCAAGGCTTTGTGAGGCAGAAGCAAAGAGCTCTATATTTAACAGCATGAGTGGCATTTCTAAATAGCATCAGAGAGAAAGCAGACAGCTAACTGACACGGATTGGTTCTTAAAAGAGGACAAACCATCAGGTAGAGTGGTAAAGTGAATGCTCAGAAAGGAAGCGATGGAGAATGCTGCCAGGGAAATGTGTAATGAACAAAGAGTACGTGATCGCCAGCCATGTGAATTAGAGGACAAAGAATGAAGGAAGCCAGGAGATGATCAAAGACTCCAAGCTCACCACACTGCCTGCCCTCACCATCATTATTCTCACTGAGCTTAGAAGGAAAAGTCAGGAAGCCTCTCTGCCCTTAGAAAGCAAACCTAGTCAAGAACTTGACAGCAAATAAGAACTCGTAACTCAGAGGAAAACATTTTACAAGAAAAAGAGGCAAATTAACAGGTATGAAACGTATTAAAGAATCACAGCATCAC
The DNA here is from genome assembly GCF_019238085.1 of Lagopus leucura. Lineage (NCBI taxonomy): Eukaryota > Metazoa > Chordata > Aves > Galliformes > Phasianidae > Lagopus > Lagopus leucura. The sequence goes on from NW_024965743.1 coordinate 37,945, forward strand.
AGAATGGTTGGGTTGGAAGGGACCTCAAGGATCACGAAGCTCCAACCCCCCACCAATGCAGGGCCACCAACCTCCCCATTTCACAGCAGCCCAGGCTGCCCAGGGCCCCATCCAACCTGGCCTCCAACACCTCCACGGATGGACGGGGCATCACAGCCTCTCTGGGCAGCTGTTCCAGCCCCTCACCACCCTCTCAGTGAAAAACTTCCCCCTGACACCTACAGAAAATGCTTTGGTTCACAGGAGAGACAGAAGCTGGCACAAAGACTGTAACGTAGTTTAGAACAAAGTTAACAGGAAAGCAGCCGTGGGGCTGCTGAAAGGGGAGCCAGTGGTGTTGGAGGAAGCAGAGTGGGACTTTTCACAGGCAGCTCAGAACCACAGTTGTTTCGTGCTTTTACTGCTAACCTTGGAGCAAGATACACAAACATTTGTGAAGGACACCAAATAAAGGTGCACTGCTAGCACAGAGGGGAACAGAATGTCTGAAGTGGGCAATGCAAGGGCTGGGTTACATTTAATGTCATTTCTCTTGGCAGTACAAAATCCCCATGCACTTGGAGGACTAAAATGAGTTTCTGCTGTATTTCCAGCTCATCAGCTGGAAATGAGAGAATGATGCACAGGGAGATGCCAACACGCAATGCTGATGTGACCAACCAGGACTGCAACCTAACTGCATTCAGAAAAGGGACTTCCAGGGAAAATAAGGAACAAATGAGACTTCATTAAGAACTCCTGTGCATGCAGTCCTCATCTCCCATGTTCAGGGAAGAAACATAGAGAAGAATGTGTCGGGAAAAGCAACCAATGCAACCAAGTGAAACCAGAGCCACCTTCCCAGCGTGAGCCACGAGTTTCCTATGCCTAGTTTAACAACCAAGGATTTGGGTTGGGGAGAATGAGTTTTCCCTGCAAATATCAGAGCTATTTTTGCACAAATGCTGCGTCAGGAGAAAAACAAGCAGGTATAAACTGGCCCTGAACACAAAGTGGAAAGCCAGGAGGAAGATCCTGATCATGTGAAATTGTAGAAGAGTTTCACAATAGACACGGTGGCATCAAGTGAACTTGCTTTAATACACATCTTGCATGCTTATGGAAAGGATTATATGGCACTGATATCTGCTACAGGAGGAGTAACCTTGAAGGACCACTGCTGACCTCTCAGCCTAAGGCTGTAAGCAGAGGGCTCCTGCCATTTAGCACAGGCTGAAGGTCAGCACAAAAGCTGCAGGACTGCTGTGCCATCCCTCATGGGCTGCGATTTTGAGAATCAAACAAATTCAAAGCTGATGATCAGACTCAACGGGCCACAATGGAGAAGAGGGCTGTGTGCAGTCCTGCCTTTCACACCAGCCTTCCCAAGCAGTGCTTACCTGTCTCTTAGGGCATGGTTCCGAATCTCTTCCACCAGCTGGAAGACGCGGGACAGCGGCGAACGAAAGACATCCACAGCAAGGAAGTTCTTCTGCCACGGGGAGACAGTGGCTTTCACAAAGATCTGCTGGATGTAGGCCACAGGAGCACCCACGTACTGCAGGGAAACCAGAGGGAGAATGGGAGCACACGGTGAGCAGGAAGCTGCTGAGCAGAATCAGATCACAGCCTGGCAAGCTTTCAGGAAGGGGTTTGCCAGACTTTATTTTTCTCTCCCAAATTAGAGGGGAAACACAGCAGTAGCAACCTATTATCAACTTGAGTCATTCGCATGAGAAAAAAGCTCTCTGATGCACCAGGAAGGGTACAAGAAGGTAAATGATATCGATTACAATAAGAACATGCACGGAGAGAGTAGAGAGAGAAATAGTAAGCCAATGGGCAACTTCCCCTTTACAGAGAGTTTGGAATGAAAAAGAACAACACGGGTTGCAAAGAATCATTTCAGAACGGCTTCCTGATGTACTGGATCAGGTTATCAGACCCGTTGGAAAGCATCAGGGTTGCTCCTTGTTCATGCCAAAGAAACATTCATTCCTCACCCTGAACATCAGAATCTCAGCCCAGTTTATCTCTGTGGTTTGTACCACTCAACTGGCTGCTGCTCTAGGCTGCACGCCTTCCTATGGCATAAGGAAACGGGGCCCAGCCGTCCCAGAACTCATCATTAAGTTGCCCTAAAACAAAGCTACCCATGTCAACCTTGCAGAACAAGGCCTCACACAGCATTTCAGAGCTTTCAACTCTTCCAAATGCCTAGCATGCTTTTGTTTTTTCTCTTTTAGAATCAGAGAACGGCCCAGGTTGGAAGGGACCTCAAGGATCACGAAGCTCCAACCCCCCACCAATGCAGGGCCACCAACCTCCCCATTTCACAGCAGCCCAGGCTGCCCAGGGCCCCATCCAACCTGGCCTCCAACACCTCCACGGATGGATGGGGCATCACAGCCTCTCTGGGCAGCCTGGAGTAAGAATAATTCTTATTCTTCCAGACTAAGACTGTAATCACATAAAACCACTGGTGTCACAGCCTGACCTCAGCAACCACACAAAGCAACCCCAACCAAAGCACACTGTCCATGGATCAGCACAGATCTGCAGGCAGGGCAGCTACCCCAGCACAGCAGGGCTGTCTTGCTGCTGCCCCACGCAGCCCCCACACACACTCACCCAGTCAGGGCGCTCGCTGGCATCTCCCTGCTGTGAGCCCACATCTGAGGAGGGTGGAAAGTAATCCTTCACTGGGGTGCTGAACTCCACAGGTCCTGTTCCAGGTAAGGGCAGCTTGAGCAGCGGGTAGCTGTGGTTAAGACACAAGTGAGAAACATTGTCATTTGGATTGGTTGGTTGGTTGGTTTTTTCAAGCCAGGCTTTTAAACAGTCTCCCAGAAGAGCTCAAAGGGCAGAATAACAGGAGCCCACCCCAGCTTACACCCATCTCTGCAGGATAGAAGAGACAGACACAATATAACAGTGCTTCAGCTCTTGTGGGAATAGTTTTACACATTTCTCCAACACGCAGGAGAGGTTCTCTCCCTTGGAAAGGGACAGGCAAGAATGCTGGGAGGAAAAGAGGAAAGTTGGTAGTGCTGGGAACAGCTGTGTCTGCTATTCCACAGCCTGCACAAAATCATCACATCACAAAACGGCCTGGGTTGTAAAGGAGCACGATGCTCATCCAGCTCCAACCCCTGCTGTGTGCAGGTCACCAACCAGCAGCCCAGGCTGCCCAGAGCCACATCCAGCCTGGCCTTGAATGCCTGCAGGGATGGGGCATCCACAGCCTCCTTGGGCAACCTGTGCCAGTGCCTCACCGCCCTGTGGGGGAAAAATGAGATCATTTATTGTATTTAGATGGCTCCTATCCTGACCTAGCAGCAATCAGCTAACAGTACAGCGAGGCAGCATTTATCTTCTTTCTCCCTTGCCGCTGCAATCCTCAGATCACTACAGCACAATAAATACCTGAAACTATTTGAAAGTTGAAATACTGAGGTTTCAGAGAGTTATTACCTTTAGTTTCTCCACCATTTCTGATAAAAAGCAGAATTTAGCTCTGGAGAGTCTCTAAAGTCATTAAAACCATCCGAGAATGGAACTGATGGAAAAAGCAAGCCTGCTGCTCGCCAGGGATCGTCCAACCACTGCAGTGGTGCACAAAGCAGAGCTCAGAGCTTCCAGGGCTTTGTGACTCTGCTGCTCCTGCCCTTTTGTGTGAGATGCGTGTCAACCTATCAGGCCTCGAACTCCTGGCACATCTTTCAGCATAGCCAAGCTTTTCTGGCAGTGCTGTCGGCATAAATATAAAGGCCTTGGGATGGTTTCCACGCAGTGCTCTGCTGGCTCTGTTAGGGATTAGCTTGCATCATCAAAGGCCGTGGAGCGGATAAGCAGCAGCTAAAGATAAGGCTTCAGACTGAACAACAAAAGCTGAAAAAGAGTAATGGAATCAAAAGCAAAGCTTGTCAGATTTGCTATTTTATTAGCCTGACAAAACCACAGCATCTAATTATTATCGTTCCATTGTGCAATGGAAAAGAAGAGGAAAAAAATGAAATAAAATGATGTGATAATGCATCAGAGGCGAAAATGCCCAACAAAAGCCCCAATCTGGAGATGTAGCACAGCCTCTTTTCCTTTCCCAAGCAGAAATCAGTTTTGGCCCTTTTAAAAGACAACTGCTTGTCACAGCTGAAAGCAGAGGCTGCAGAGATACACAGAGCAAGCACTGCGTGTCTGAGCCAGGCTATGACAGTTGTCAATTAGAATAGAGAAGATGAGATACACAAAGCTGAATAGCTCAATAGGTGACCGTGCTGACAGGTCCTGCTGATGCTGTCAGATAACAGAACCGAGCAGAGCCTGGTGGTGCAACTCAAGAGGAGCTCCAGCACCCAGAAGGTGGCGAGAACTATTTTGTATAAAGATGAAAACAATTAAAAGGGGCACAATGAGCTCCTGGGAGGATGCCTGACCTGGGGAAGAAGCCTCCTGTGGATTCTCCATCACTGGGGATGCTCGGAAGCCAAGCAGACAGGCTCTAAGCCCGACCCCAAGCTCAGCCCTGCTGCAAGTAGGGACCTCGTGCACTGCAGGACCCACATGGATCAGAGATCTGAGGGCTCTGCTGCAGCCTCCTGCTGGAACCAAGCCCAGCATTTTGCTCAGGGCCATGCCATCAGGCTACATATATCTCCAAGGACCGGGGTTCTACAGCTTCTCTGGGCATCTATTCTGATAACTGACTGCTCTCTTAACTAACACATCTTCCCTTACATCCACACCATGTGTCTCTTACCCACTGCTGTGGGCAGCAGTGAGATCACCCCTGCATCTGCTTGGAACGAAGCTCTGTGGTTCCTCAGCCCCTTCCCCACCTTGATGCCCTCCTCGCTGAGCTCAGTTTGATCCATGCCAGCACAGCAATGTTTCCGAGCCTCAGCCCAGCTGCAGGACAGCAGCTGTGGCTTCACAAGGCCAAACAAGGGGAGAACTGCCCCATAGCCCTGCTGGCTGCACTCCAGCTAGCACAGCCCAGGATGCAGTTGGCTGCTCAGCTGCAGGGCCACGCTGCCCAACTCATCCTAGGCTACAAAGCTGCCTTCCAGCTCACAGAATGGCCAGGGTTGGAAGGGACCTCAAGGATCACGAAGCTCCAACCCCCCTGCCACATGCAGGGCCACCAACCACCCCATCTCATACCAGACCAGGCTGCCCAGGGCCCCATCCAATCTGGCCTTAAAATCTGGTCTGCACAGCTCCAAGGGCTTATTCTGTCCAATGCAGAACTTTGCATTTGCTTTTTCGTCTTCACCGAGCTTTCCAAGGTTCACCTCAATCTTCCCAACCTGTCCACGTGTCTCCAAAAGCAGACACCACACGGATGGCTCTCCCCAACCTGGCACACTCACAACGTGGGTAGGAGCTCACTGTGCACAGAATTACGGTGTGGCTGAGCTGGGGGCACCTCAGGGTCCCTCTGGTCCCCCCCACCCCAGCATGGACCCTCAGGACAGGGTGCCCAGCCCCATGGTGAGGGGTGGGAGATCCCCAAGGGCTGCTGTCCCTGTGCAGGGCTGTGCAGCACACAGCCAAGGGATGCCTCCAGAAGCACTGAGTGAAGGTCCCTCACCCAGGTCCTTAACAGCAACGTTACACTTTGGGGATTGGGGAGCACTTATAAGAGCTGCTGGCAGAGTTATGAAAGCAGTAAGACAGGAGAACGGCTGGGAAATGGCTTAAGGACCCAAATTTCCACAGCAGTCTGCAAAACAACAACCTGGTCATCAACACTGAGGTCTCTCCAGCACTGAGCACATCACAGCAAGCAGTTCTGGATTCTGCCATGCCCCCTCTGTGCTGAGGCCATGAAGTGGCATCAGAGCAAATGCAACTCGTCACAGATTGCTCGGCTGCAGCCTGTACAGAGATTTGGTGGCAATCCAGTCATTGGTTTATTTTTCTGCTGCAAAAGTTGCTTTCTGTGCAGGGGAAGAAGCCAACCACTCCCATCCTGAAGTGCAAGCCACCTCCCAGAACGCTGGGCATGGCAACTCACAGCTCCTGAAAGGCTATTTTTAAATGAACAAAGGTGAATTTCTTCTTGGTTGGTTGTTTCTTCCCCATGTTACGACTCTCCTGTTTGTCCACACAAATCAGAAGCACCCACAAATGCAACACAGGAAAGAGCAAACGGTGGGGGGGGTTTTTTGGCAGGATCATTGCAACAAAACAAGGGGATGAGCAAAGGGGGAATTTTTATATGAAAAAAAAAAGAACAACCAGGTCTGGAGCCACCCAGGAGCTAAGGAGCACATCCTCCAGCAGCTGCCAGGGCAGCCAACACAGCCACAGCTCCCATATGCCTCCACCTGCAGGCCTGAGCTCAGTGCAATCTGAATGGAGCTCAGCTCTTCCCTGCAACTCCATTGCTTAAATTAAGTCTATGGAGCGGGATTGGTGCTGTAAGAAGAGATCCACGTGCCCCTTCCAGTGCATGTTTTGAACCCATCCCTATAGCAGGGAAGGAAGGGGAAGGCAGCATCTAACACAGCAGGTCACTCAGGCTGCCTCTTTCTCACGTGAAGCAGATTTTCTCTGTCCCCTCCACAGCTCTGTGCAGGTCACACTGATGGGTTCCTCCGTTTGCACCCAGGCTGCCCAGACAAGCAGAGCCATAACACCAAGTAACACATAATCCTCTTCACCTCCCTTTAGGTCAGTGAGCCCTGGTTCTAATGCCCATCACTGCTAAAGGAGCACAGAGCAATTCAGCCAGGACTGCCTGCCTTGTGCTTACAGCCAGCACTGCAGCACAGGCACCAACCGACCAGCACAGGGCACAGCTCTGCTCTAACAGCTTGCCACAGCACAAGCTAGGCAGCCTAGGTTGCTCATGCTGCTGTTTTGCAGCAGGGCTCAGGAACAAGACTCACATTGGGTAAGCATGCACCAAAAGCTTCTTCCTCTTGAGCCAGATGCAGCATAAATGGAGGTCCCCAACAAGGGACGGGGTGCAGGGGGGGTATATATTTACTAAGAGCACAATAACAGCACCACAACAGGCTGCCCAGAGACACTGTGCCGTCTGGTCTTTGCAGATACTCAAGACGTGCCTGGATGCCAACCTGCTTGGGCAGGGCTTGGACTCGGTGATCTCCAGAAGGCCATTCCAACCCTTGTGATTCGGTGAATATCTGAGCATTTGTTTATGCAAAGTTTTGATGTCTGATGACAGAACACACAGGATGTGCGTGCCAGCATACGTTTACTGCAAGCTGTTTCAGTAAGACTTTAGGAGATGAGTTCTTCAATGTATTTAGCCTCAGATGCTGACATGAGTGGATCTCATCAGTGATACCTGAGACCAGCAGGCAAAAAGTGGAAAAATAACACCATGCCACCAAGAAATCCTCCAGCCTACTATTTCAGATACCAACGTCAGCAAAAAACAGTAAAATCAAATTAAAAGCTGCTCCTGAGGTGTCAGAAGCATCCCACAGCCCCTGAACGTGACAAGGACAGCAGGATGCTCCCTCTGCACTTCTTACCCCCATGAGAAGGGCCAGCAAGTTCCAGGATGGCGATTTCCAGCCTTCAGCTTCGCTCCTCTCACACTTCCCTGTGCTAAAGATTTGTTTGACCACCACGGAAGGAGGTGAACACCCAACCAGAAAGCACAGGGCAAGGAGGGGAGGAAAGGGAGATCTAAAATGGGTCACAGGAAAGTTCAAAGGAAACAAAAAAAAGGATTGGTTTTGAGGAGGGCTTTTCAGATGCTCACATAAATGCACCCCAATCCTCTGCAAATGCAAAAGAAGAACAGATTGCCTGTGAGTCAGTATGGCTGAATTCAAGCACCAGCGCTTGCTAGTTGCCAAGCACAAGGTAGATTCAGGCAAAAATGTTCATCCAGCTACTTTACATATTTTCAAGACAGCTTAAAGGGCCAAGAGGGAGAGGTGCCAGGGCAGCCCAAGGCAGCTGGCAGCACCACAGAACTGCAAGCCCTACTGTTGCGTATTCCTCCTTCTCAGCATCAAAGCAGAGATCACTACCACCCCCAAACAGCCTTCTGCTGGAGAACACGAAGGAAAGCAGAGCTGCCAGCTCTTAGATAACAGAGGGTGGTGATCCACTGCCTTAAAATAGCTGCCACCTCCATTTTGCTCACTGCAGAACCAGCTTTTAAACTGTTTCACGCCTAACCCAGCTATTGCAAGGATAGGAAAGTCTGAAAACCCACTGCTAATAGGAGAAATTTTGGAAAAAGGGCTCTGCCAATAGGCACAGGAAGCCAGGCCTTTGGCAGCAACAGTTCCCTGTTTAGCATTACTAAGCACATAACCAATAGCTGCCTCTGATCAAATGATGCTTGCTTTGCATCGTCTCCCACTGCCAGGGCCCTCAAAAATCTGAGCAGCACAAGTGAAGGTTGTCCCTGTCCTGCCCCCAGCTTTCTTTCTGCTGAGAGGTGCTGTTACACAGAGCTTCCATCAGGCACTCCATGGGAGGCTGTGTTCCCTGTGCCTTTGGAGCATGAAGAAGCTGTCAGCCACTCAGCTCTCTGGTTATCACACAGCACAGTGAAAGCCTCTCAGCAGAACTAAGTCTTGAAAAAAGTGCACGTCCAGATGGCTTTGGGGATATCCAGAGACACCACCACCTACCTGGGCAACCTGTGCCTGGGCTCCATAACCCATACAGTAAAGAAGTGCCTCTTGATGGGCTCCTGAGCTCCAGTTTGAGCCCAGCGCCTCGTCCTGGCCTCAGCACCACTGAGCAGAGCCCAGCTCCATCCCCTTGCAGCTCCTGTAGGAATCTGTGGCCATGGTGGATCTCCTGAGCCTCCCCTGCTCCATGCTGAGCAGCCCCAGCCCTCCCAGCACGGCTGCCCCAGGCTCTGCAGTACCTTCCCTACACAGATCACAGAGCAGCTGAAGTTAGAAGAGACCTCTGGAGATCACCTCCACAGCCTCTGGGAAGTCTGGCCCCATCCATCCTCCTCCTCCCCCCTTCAGGTCCCCCCTCAAGTCTCCTCCAAGCTGAACATTCCTCAAGAGCTGCTCCAGGCTCTCTGTCACCTCAGCAGCCCTTCACTGGATTCACTCCACTCTACACCCAGGTCTCTCTTGTACCTGAGACCCACAAGTGAACCCAGGGCTCCAAGCGAGGCCATCTCAGTGCTGCTCAGCAGAGGACCCCCTCCCTCACCCTGCTGCCACGTTGCTCCCAGTGCAGCCCGGGATGCCATTGGCCTTCTTGCCCACAGACGCCCTGCTGGCTCTTGTCCCCTCACATCCACCGGCCCTGCTCTGAACGCCGGTCAGCCCGCAGCCTGTGCTGGGGCACGGGGTTGTTCCTCCTCGTCTGCAGGGCCCTTGATTTCATCGATTCCTCTCCACCCATCTCTGCAGCTTGTCGAGATCCTTAGAAACAGCAGCACAGCACTCAGGGCCATCAGCCACCCTCCCCAATCTTCTGTCAGCAGCAAACTTGCCAAGGAGGCTCTGCATTCACCTCCATTCCTTCATCCAGATCACTGATGAAGATGTTAAACGAGACTGGACCCAGGACTGCCAGTTCTCACCTTACTGCCCTCATCTAGTCCAGGCTTCTTGAGTTCATCTATGAGGATATCATGGGATACTGTTTCAAAAACCCTGAAGGCCAGGAAGACAACATCTGCCCTCATCTCTCCATCCAGCTGCACCAAGTCAGGCTCTCTCCCATAGCTCTTATCTCTCGTACTGAGGAGCCCAGAACTGGGGCAGTACTGCAGGAGTGGCCTCACCAGAATACAATCAAACAACCCCTGACGTACTTGATAGGGACTGTGCTACCTGATCCTCGAGACCTGATCCCAACGGGAGGAACACCAGCATGGTAACCGTTGTCACAGCAGTAAGAACCAGAACTGACGCCGGATAAAGTTCAAGGAAGAGAACTGCAGGGCTCTGCCCTGGGGAGGAGCAGCTCCAACTGACCTCATTTCCTCTGCAGCACAATTTCACAAGCTTGCCTTGAATCCTAGAATGGCCTGGCCTTGAAAAGGAGCACGATGCTCATCCAGCTCCAACTCCCTGCTATGTGCAGGGTCACCAACCTCCAGATCAGGCTGCCCAGAGCCACATCCAGCCTGGCCTTGAATGCCTGCAGGGATGCTGGGTGCATACAGGTACAGAAGATGAGAAGACTCATTTCTCTCTTTCAAGATCTCAAGTTGCATCCTTTCTTACTTCAGTCATACGATGCATTTTAAGTATGATTGTGTCTATATAACCACGTTTGAGACTGAAGAACGTGTTATGTCCTTCAGTTCCTTCTGTTTCCCTTTTCCACCTTATTTCTTCAGGGACAGGGACAAACCAAAGATGCTATAGCTCCTTCCTTGTTGATGAACACTGGAGCACTCCACCTGTGTGCCATCTTTGACTTGGACATAGATCCACTGTGAACAGTGCTGAGGGCCTCTTAACAGCCACGCAGGACCAAAACATTGCCTAGATGAGCTTCTACCTTCATGCTGGGCCCTGATTTGCTCTGCCGCCTTCCTTCTCCAGATTTCAACACATCTCTTTGTTTTTTTTTTTAAAGTGAGGTGGATGAATCAGTGAGATTTCTTCTAAGAAAACGGGACGCCTCTGCAATGAGTTGGTGCCAAGGACTGCTACTCAAAGCCCTGCAGTACGACTGCAGAACAAAAGGAAGATGTGACACTCGCAGCCATCAGCAAGTGCCTCACCTCACCCAACAGAAAGCTTCCCTAGGAAGCAAACACCAACTCCTGTAAACAGCAGCACGCAATGGCTCCCAAAACAGTACTCACTCCACACTATGTGCTGAACAGGCCCAGCAGCTGCTCCTTTTGCATCCTGGAAGGCTGTTTGCATGGACAGAGTTTAAAATGCAGCAGTCAGCCTGATGATAAATGGAGTAATGGAGTTCAGTGTGCAGGGAATGTAAAGCACAGCACATAGCACAGGTCCAAGACTCGACTTCAGCCTTCAGTGAGTTAGCATCTTAGCTAGAAACACATCTACATGATTATTACAATGCTTTTGAAGTTCACTGCCCTTCTCATAGACAGCCAGCCACTGAGGTGACTGCTGGCCGCTTTTGCTCCTATTATTTGGTACCATTTCCTACAATCAGGCATTCTGATTAAGAAAAGAAATTACGGTCTTTAGTTTGGCATTCTGAAAAGCTAATGACCAGCTTGCTCCAGGTTCTCACCCTCACAGTCCTTACCCATTTGCTAGGGAATGAGCTTTCAACAGCTGCATTTCTGCTGGCCACAGAGCTAACTGTGTGCACCCACACACCACAGAGGTCAGATTATTCCACATAGAGCAAGCAAGGAGGAGCTGCCTCTTGTATTTATGAGATGCTCCTTGTAGAGGAGCCCCTGACCTGGAGCTATGGCAAGAATACAAACCAATTCTAGCTCAAGCCAAGGAGCCTGAAACAATACAGCAGTTAACGTGGCCTCATTGTATTGTAGGTGGATGTAAATATAAGCTTTATTTCTTGTTTTAAGTGCAGAAACAATGCATAGATTGCACCTGCAAAGCTACTCAGCCCCAAGAAAACAGGAGTTCCTTGCCCTCAAATGGCATGAGAGTATGTGTGCTTCCTCCAGCACCACTTCCTTTTTCAACCCGAAAATGCAGAAGATGACCTGTCAGAAAGGAAGCACAACAGGGAAGCACTCCAGATACCTTGATAAATGAACACAGCTCTTACACTGGAGAAAGCTAAAGGAGCTCCTGAAAACAACTCCTGTTTATCACACAGCATTCCACAGCTCCTTCCTAAACTTCGTAGATCAAAAAAGGCCCACAGACAATCCCTAAGAGCTGAGGGTAGTCAGCAAGGCTACAGCAGCAAAAGTAAGGTCAGCCACAGAGGCACAGGGCCACGTGCAGGCAGCTTCTGCTTCCAGAAGGTTGGACACGAGGGGGAAGTTGTGTGCTGTGAGAGTGGTGAGGGGCTGGAACAGCTGCCCAGAGAGGCTGTGATGCCCCGTCCATCCGTGGAGGTGTTGGAGGCCAGGTTGGATGGGGCCCTGGGCAGCCTGGGCTGCTGTGAAATGGGGAGGTTGGTGGCCCTGCATGCAGCAGTGGGGTTGGGGCTTGATGATCCTCGGCGTTCCTTCCAGCCCAAGCCATTCTATGATTCCAAGAAGGAGACTCCACAAGCAATCTGGAACACCTGCTCCAATGATTCAATACCTTCACAGTAAAAAGCATTTTCTTATGTTCAAACAGAACCATTTGTGCTCCACTATGTGCCTGTTTGCCTCTGAGTCTGGCACCAGCACCAGTGAGCAGAGCCCAGCCTCGTCCCCTTGCAGCTCCTGCAGGGATTTATGGCCATGGTGGATCCCCTGAGCCTCCCCTGCTCCAGGCTGGGCAGCCCCAGCCTCTCAGCCTCTCCTCCCAGCACAGCTGCCCCAGGCCCTGCAGCACCTTGGTGGCCCTGTGCTGGATTCTCCTCAGTACGCCCAGATCCAGAGCTGGACCCAGCACTGCAGGTACAGCTTCACTTCCTATTTAGTTAGGAAATCAGATGATGATGCTTCGTTCCCTCTCTTCTTTTATCCCACACGGAAAGATGAAACCTGGCTATGAATGCTCCCCCAGAGCAGCAGCCCAGGCCAAGCAGGACTTGGCAGGACTCACCAGCAGGCCAAAATGCAGAGGCCAGTGAAGAGGATGATGGGGATGGGGTAGGAAGCACACAGCAGCCCGTGGTTGTAGAAGGCCCGCGATATCCTCTCACGCAGCTTTTCAGTCAGGGTCATCCTCAACCTCTGTCACCTAGCTGCCATCCCCAGGCACATCAGGGAGCCAAGCAGATCCAGCATGTGCAGCACCTCCAAGGCACCGTATCCCCCTACAAACAGAGAGGGAAAAAGGTCAAAAGGAAAATGAAAATAAATGTTACCACTGACATAAACATTACCTGCTTCGGAAACCTTTGCAGCTCCTCAGAAGAAAGGGAGAGTTTGTATGAGCCCAGAGGCAGCTGGATCAAATTATTGGGCTTTGCCTAGAAGAAAGGGCAGAAAATCTAAGAATGAGCACAGCTGCCATGAGCTGCAGCAGCAGAGCTAGGAACCAAGGAGGAGAGGAGAGGAGAGGAGAGGAGAGGAGAGGAGAGGAGAG